>NC_059293.1:2762500-2925000 GCF_017591435.1 Portunus trituberculatus
TATATATATATATATATATATATATATAACAAAGGAAGAGAAGTGTTAGCCAGGACACAACCCCATGAAAGACAGGCCAACCCTGCTACTGTGCGCCACTGCTAGCTGGGACTGCAAAATTAAAATGCTGCTTTTTTCTAAACTTGGGTTTGGCAATGGCTGGAACGAATTACCTGATTTATATATAGGTATCAATAGTCAAACTTTCTAATACTTAAATGGCCATTTGGAACAAATTAAGTTTTAGTATTGAATCTCCACTGCATATATATGAAAGATGACGGTGGAGGAGAAGGAAGAGGAAGTGGAAGATCAGAGATTGCTATACTACATTTGCTATGAATGGAGAAAATGAATACAAGGAACAAATAAAAATAAAGAAAACACACACACAATAGGGTGGTGGAGAGGGAGATGATGTGGTGACGTTCTGAGGTCATGGGAAGGGACAGGGGAGGATCAAGTGGCTTAGTTTTTGAGGAGGTTTAACCAATCAAAGGAAACCTGAAGTCTTCACCTGATGTGGATCTGCCAGGTATTGCTACTGGGAGATATATGTGCCAAGTTTACTACTGGCAACTGTGCACCTCTCCATTAACGACCATAGAGCACCCTTACCAGGTATCAATGAAAGTTGGATAATGAACCATGAATTCTTAAACACGTTCCACCACCAGTGAAACCAACAATAACTATAACCACTAAAAGCTATGAGAGGAATACGTGAAGGTAATAACAGGAATATAACAGGTTTTGTGGGGGCACGAATCATCCAAAATCCTTCAATTTTGGATGATATTTTGATATTTCTTTTAGAAACACAGACAACTGAATTTTAAATAGTGTCCAAAGACTTACTGTTTTGGGGTTTTGCTTCTGGATCTGGAGCGGCGATGGTCTCTGCTGCGACTTCTTCTACGGTCACGGCTACGACTCCTGCGGCGGCGGTCACGACTCCTGCTCTTGCTGCGGCGACGATCCCTGGAGCGTGACTTGCGGCGCCGGTCCCGTGACTTTGAACGGGATCTCCTTCTGCGCTCACGGTCTCTGGAGCGTGACCGGGACTTTTTCTTGCGATCTCTTGACCTGCTTCTCTTTTTGCGGTCACGGTCACGAGATTTGCTGCGAGACCGTCTCCTCCTTTCCTTGTCCCTGTCCTTATCCTTGTCTTTGTCTCTGTCCTTATCTTTGTCCCTGTCCTTGTCCTTACCTCTGTCTCTCTCTCTATCTTTGTCTTTGTCTTTCCTGTCTCTGTCCCTGTCTTTGTCCTTCTCCTTGTCTCTGTCTCTATCTCTTTCTCGGTCTCTATCTTTATCTTTTCTGAAATAAAGTAATGACTGTGTTAGTCCCATTAATACTTTTGTGATAAAATGTACAAGATAAGCCTTACTTACAGCATATCACCCACATTTTGGTCACAATGGATGGAGTGTATGGTCAGTCTGCTTTACTACAATGATAAAAGTTTCAGTTACAAGACCCAAACACTATGAACTATTTATATAAAAAAAACACTTATTTATATAAAAAAAAAACACTAACTTGAGATGAACAATCTAACCAAATTTTAGAATAGTTCAAACCACATCATAGTAAATGGTTTGGTACTTGTAAGGCCTGGTGGAGCATGTACTTTGTGCTCAGCTCACAATCAAGAGGATCAAAGTTTACATTCCTGACCAAGTAAATCATCACAATGGTTTTCAATTCCTGCACCAGTCACCAAATGCCTTACAGAAAACAATGATGACACAAGTCACAGATTTCCAAATTCATTATGGCATGAGAACTCAAAGAGCACATTCTCTTCATATACTACGAGTACTGTAAGTTCATGTTGTGGGTTTAATTCGCCACAATCTCAGAGAATATGTTCAAGACTCGTGATTGCCAGCTTGCAGATCTTAAAGCTCACATGCCACTCACTTCTTGGACAACACTAACTCCTCACTCTGATTGAAGGTGTTAAATTTGCATTCCTTAGAGAGACGTTGGTTAACGGGACCTAAAAGAACCCTATAAGTGGTATGAGGGTTTACAACAAAGGGAAGGTAAGCAAAAATCCTCAGGATCAGCAACCACATTACAAGAAATAAATGGTTGAAACTACAAAAATTTTGATTTAAGAAAGATAGGAAGGAACTGGTTCTCATATGGAGTGGTGGATGTATGGAATGAATGGAATGGACTCAGTAATCAGGCTAAGTCAATAGGGAGCTCTAAACCAAGATTGGACAAAACTGTGGATGGGGATGATAAGTAGGCATATTTCAAATCTAGTTGTGATGATTCCTTGCAGCTTCCCTAATTTTCTAGTGTTCTTAAATCAAAATTCTTAGTAGTGGAGACACAAAGTAAAATTAAGCCATGACAGCTGAGAGAATACTATCAAGCTAACAAGCAGTGTGTGTGTGTGTGTGTGTGTGTGTGTGTGTGTGTGTGTGTGTGTGTGTGTGTGTGTGTGTGTGTGTGTGTGTGTGTGTGTGTGTGTATTTACCTAGTTGTAGTTTTACAGGGCCTGGGCTTTATGCTCGTGTGGCCCTGTCTCCATATCTACACTTATCCAATCTTACTTTAAAAGTGTGCACACTCGTTGCAGACACCACTTCCTCATCTAAACTGTTCCACGTCTCAATACATCTGGAAACTATATTTTTTAATATCTCTCAGACATCTTCCTTTTCTCAGCTTTTTACTATGCGATCTTGTGCTTCGGATGTCATATTCTTCTCTCAGGATCAGTTTCTCATTATCAACTTGGTCCATTCTGTTGATCAATTTATAAACTTTTATCAAGTCTCCTCTCTCCCTTCTTTGTTCCAGGGTTGGTAGATCCATAGCCTTTAGTCTCTCCTCATATGTCATCCATTCAAATTCTGGAACCATTCTTGTAGTTATTTTTTGTAGCCTCTCCGAGGGGTCCACACTACTCCTGCATATTCCAATCTGGGTCTTATTATAGTACTTATCAATTTCTTCATCATTTCTTTGTCCATGTAGTGAAATGCTACTCCAATATTCCTTAGCAAATTATATGTTTCTCTAAAAATTCTATCAACATGGCTTACTGGTTGATTGTTTTCTTCCATCGTCACTCCTAAGTCCTTTTCCCTTTTGACTTTCTCCAGTTCTACTCCATCTCCCATCTTATAGATTCCCACAGGTCGTCTTTCACTCTTTCCCCATTTCCATGACATGACTTTTGTTCACATTGAATTCCATTTCCCATTTCTTACTCCATTCCCAGATCTTATTTAGATCTTCCTGCAGTATTTCACAATCCTCCTTTTGCTCCTTCTTGCTGTGTGTGTGTGTGTGTGTGTGTGTGTGTGTGTGTGTGTGTGTGTGTGTGTGTGTGTGTGTGTGTGTGTGTGTGTGTGTGTAATTTTAAAGGGCCTGGGCTTTACGCTCGTGTGGCCCCGTCTCCATATCTACACTTATCCAATTTTTCTTTAAAGCTATGCACACTCTTTGCTGACACCACTTCCTCACTCAAACTGTTCAAAGTATCAACACATCTTTGTGGGAAACTATATTTTTTAACATCTCTCAGACATCTTCCTTTCCTCAGTTTTTTACTGTGTGATCTTGTGCTTCAAATGTCATATTCTTCTCTCAAAATCAGTTTCTCATTATCCACTTGATCCATTCCGTTAATCAATTTATAAACTTGCATCAGATCCCCTCTCCCTTCTCTGTTCCAGGGTTGGTAGATCCATAGCCTTTAGTCTCTCCTCATATGTCATCCCTTCAAATTCTGAAACCATTCTTGTAGCCATTTTTTGTAGTCTCTCCATTTTCCTTATGTGTTTCTTTTTATGAGGGGTCCACACTACTCCTGTATATTCCAATCTGGGTCTTATTATGGTACTTATCAATTTCTTCATCATTTCTTCGTCCATGTAGTGAAATGCTAATCCAATATTCCTTAGCAAATTATGTCTCTCTGAAAATTCTATTAATATGGCTTACCGGTTGATTGTTTTCTTCCATCGTCACTCCCAAGTCCTTTTCCTTTTTTACTTTTTCTAGTTCTACTTCATCTCCCATCTTATAGATTCCCACGGGTCATCCTTCACTCTTTCCCATTTCCATGACATGGCTTTTGTCCACATTGAATTGTGTGTGTGTGTGTGTGTGTGTTTACCCAGTTGTAGTTTTACAGGGCCTGGGCTTTATGCTCGTGTGGCCCCGTCTCCATATCTACACTTAACCAATTTTTTTTTAAACTATGCATACTCGTTGCTGTGTGTGATTCACCTCGGTCGACTGCTGGTCACCCAGCCAGTCTTCCCCATTACAGAGTGAGCTCAGAGCTCATAGACCAATCTTCAGGTAGGACTGAGACCACATAACACACTCCACACACTGGGAAAGCGAGGCCACAACCCCTCGAGTTACATCCCGTACCTATTTACTGCTAGGTGAACAGGGGCCACACATTAAGAGGCTTGCCCATTTGTCTCGCCGCTTACTGGGATTGGAACCCGGCCCTCTCGATTGAGAGTCGAGCGTGCTAACCACTATACTACGCAGTGTGTGTGTGTTTGTGTGTGTAATTGTAAATCAGAGGTGAACTACAGTCATGTGGTCTGATCTCTCTCTCTCTCTCTACATGCCCAGTCAACCTGATGCATTAGGTGTTTGGCCAAGCAGTCATTGGTTGGGAACAAAATTAATGCAGGGGCACAGTCATGAAGCAACTGTCAACTGCCCAGATTCTACAAATCCTCCTGTCCTGAATTGCATGCTACTCATCTCATTCAGAATTCCTTGGCCAAGCATCTAATTCCCTGGGATGGTGAGTCAATGTGGTCAATATTCATGACATTTTAGTTGTCAATGCTGGATACCAATGAACCAATGAACAATAATGTATGCCGTCACTCACAATTAAGTACCTCTGATCTTGTTTTATCAGCCTAGCTCCTCATGACAAATGCAAATTTTTTTTATATATAATACATACATCACTCAGAAAACGGCTAAAGACACAAAAACCTGCATGGACAAGTATCAGTGATGAGTTGTGTGGATGCCTGCCTTAAACTGTAAGAATGCACCTTATAATGTGGTATGGACTCATGACCACTAATGTTACAAGGGCTTGTGTTAATAGCTCTGCCAGACTAACTTGGTACTTGGGATGTTGGCTATAACTGGTCTACATTATCACCTCATCCCCCATCCCTAACCCCATCGAGATCCTGACCTCACCTGTCTGAGAATGGGAAATTGCAGTACTTTCCATAGTGACAAAGTGACCAGGAATGCAGGGTCTCTCAGAAACCCTGCAGAAATTAATATCTGACCTGGGCATGAGGCACATCAGCTGGATGCAGCTTTGGGAGTCTCTTCCATCTTCAAGTAAAAACCCACTCAATAATTCAAGTAGTAATACATGATACACCAAGATTTTAGATAGAGCACAGGATATGAGAGAGAGAGAGAGAGAGAGAGAGAGAGAGAGAGAGAGAGAGAGAGAGAGAGAGAGAGAGAGAGAGTGCTGCCCACCTATTGAATATGAAAGTGACAACAGGTACAGCCAATGTATCAATGTGCCAAGTTAGACTGGAGAAACTACAGTCAGGCATGAAGACTTCTCAGCCTAATGTATTACCATCTCTCACCTGTCTTTTGAAGAAGTGTGTCCATTTTCCTTAGGCTTGGCGTCCACTGAGGATGAAGTGGCGTCCTAGGGGGAGCACAAGAGACGGTGTAACGGCAGCACCAGTCAGGAGGGTGGTGGGAGAAGGGCAAGGGTGGGGGAAAGAAAACAGAACAGCCACACATTAGTTATCTACAAAGGTACTATAAACAAACAATGTTCTCCCACCAAGTAAAATAACTTGGATTCGAAGATAAGCTTGGCAGAGTCATGTCCTATTCAAATAGCAGATCCATCCAGCTGAAAGAACTCTTGGCTAGTGTTTAGTGGACACAGATGAGTCCACATCACACTGGAGGTCTGCACTACAAATCTTTCCTCATCACAGTCACACCACACACTCAGCCATACTTAGTGTAGCATACTGTTGTAGCCACCATGCTCACTTCCAACAAACAAAAAGACCACCATCAAGATACCCTTCTGGTGCTAACAGTGAGTGAAAAGGTCACTGTTAGAATCAGAAGGGTAGATACAGGGTAAATGCACCCTCCTAAAATTCACCCTTCATAGGGCAGCTTCTAGCCCTGTGCACCAATATAGTAAACATAATGCTGCTGCCTCCAGCCCGCTAGTACCTGATGTCTCTCTAGCCGTAGGGTCCAACCAAGGCACGACCGCCTGCAAAACGCAAACTTTAGACTGGAGCCTTGACGCAATGTGGAGTTATATTGCACCAATATACAACACATGCACCAGTCACAGCACAAGAGGGGAAAATAAAAATAAATAAATAAATAAAAAGATTATAAAATAAGACTGACCACATAACTAGCACTTTCTTTAAAGAATTTATACCTGTTTTACTGAATGTCCTCATCATGACACATAAACACTAAATATTGTGGTCAATTTATGATGATGGTGTTGAGTGGAGTGAGTAAGGAGCGAGATCCCTCGGTGGAGTGAGCTTGCCGTCGCCAGCATCTGAGTGGAGATACCAAGTTGTCAGTACCAAGGCCACCACGGGACACACTGCTGCTGCACCAATTACCACTTTTATTTTGTTCTCTCCTTCACTTTGGTACCATCGTGCAAGGAGGCCACAGTTCACTACTACTTCTCCATCAGCTTTCAAATTTCAGTAACACAGAACCTTACTTCTTTACCTCTATCTAATCATAGTAAGTTTAATATGGAAACAATTTCAAGTTATATATGAATCATGATAAAAATCCAATGATAAAAAAAGATGATACAGCAAGCTTATGAATGGAATCAGATTCCCATGACGGGTTTCTACTTCAAGTTAGCATGTTACTGATACATATTTTTTTTTTTTTCCCCAAACACTATACAACCAAATGTCCAAGTAGGAAATGCACAAGATCTGCTACATTCTTTCCTAAATTGAACTAAAATGTATTATAATACAAAAATTCAATGAACCATAATGTTACTTTAAAAGACCATAACTTTTGATAACTTTAACAAGGAACAATTATACTATTTCATATATATATATATATATATATATATATATATATATATATATATATATATATATATATATATATATGCTGCATGTCTAATAAAAACATTCAATTACTAGATTTTAAAATGTTCCCTTACATGATATCACTTAAAACTCACTGAAAACCATACTTACTACAAACTACTTTTCTGAGCATGAGCAATGAGGTAAGATGGTTTTAGTAATTGACTTACAGAGTTGCAACTGTTCACAGCCTGACAAAATGACCCAGGGATATACAACACCAAGCAGCTCAAACTTCTCTGCCCTTCCAAAAAAGAATACGAGAGTTTTTGGAAGCCTGGAGAAGCATACAACTGCCCATTTTCCTCCCATATCCCTAGTTCATTTTGCCAAGAATATGAACTGCTGATGTGATCTTTAAGTTTACTACCACATTCCAGTCTGTGAGTCAGGAGAGAGAGAGAGAGAGAGGTTTGAACCATGCCCACTACATGATTAAACCTCAGGTCTGCAACTTGGGACCAAAAAACGGTCACCACTGTTGGCACTTATTATGCATGACAAGACTTGGATGGAATATGGCTGAAAACTTGTGACACAGGAGACGTAACCTGTCACTGTGTTGATCAACAAGAGTTATACCTTATGTACTACCAGTACCTGGCGATGGAGGGAGCACAGTATTCGAGCTCACGACCGTTTTATCATGGAGGGTGGGAGACAGTGACTGAATAGGTTATCTAAAACAACAGAGAATGGGGAGAGAAGATCAGCGAGGCAAACGGCAGAACCACTTACACACCTACTTGCAGCCTTGTCAAAGTTTAGGGATGGGTTCTCCAAGTTAAATCTAAAGACAGCAAATGTTCTTGAAGAGCACCTTTGTTCCACATAACACATGTATACCTTAGAGCACACTTCTACAAGACTGCAAGGTCTATCTATATATACCAACATACAGACACTGGCACACCCATATAACTAGTCACACCATTCAGAATCATTATCTTCCTATTCTTTGTAATATTGCATGCAACATCCATTCAAAACATCATCTTTCTGCTCTGTAAACATCCTCATACATTTCTGCAAAACTGAAAAATCATGTATTATACATTTTATCTACCAGAAACTTTCTCATGTATCATGATAAAATCTTGTGTATCTAAACATGTATCTTTCATCATGAGCACCATGTGGACCAGATAAGATTTGAGAACTATATAGGAGACATCATACCTGGGACAGGACACACTGCAACACCTCAGACATGCACTCACCTCTTTCTTGAATGGAGCTTCTAACATGGCATCTACATCAAGGTCATCCGTCATTTCTGACTCTGCAAGCAAATTGAATAAATAATTAGTTATGGAACTTTTACATTTCTTAAGACTGATAATAATTCATCAAATTGTTTTTACACTAAATACCATTAAGAGTAATAAATACACTGTATTCTTCAAGCACAACTATAGAGGCAAATGAGTCCTTTCCCATCCAACAATCTATGAACAATGCCTTATCTCACAAGAAGGATGGACATAACATAAGTGTTATGACATAACATGTGTTTACAATTGCTCCCATCATTGCATGCTCTGTTCCTCTCATTTTCTTCCCTCTCCTTTCTCCCACCTAGCAATATTCTACCCAGCTCCTGATACCATCTCCCTGGGGAGCAGCAGTGGCAGAAAAGCAGAGCCTTCACCTCTCCCTACCCACACATTTACCGGTGCCTACCTTTAAATCCCCCCCCATACATTTACTACTTGTTCAATGACTAATCTGCACTATACTAACTCTAGTCCAACACTAACTTATAATCTATCTGGAGATTGCCATCTTGCATCCACTGAAGGCATACATGCATTTGTTATCCACCCCAGGTAGGAGGTTGTTTGGTTAGATGCCTTTCACTGCACAAGAAACTGAAGCAAAGCAGTTGATTTGACTTGCGTATTTAAGCTGATGAATGGATTAGCCCTATTTGAGGAGGAAATTTGTCTCTAGATTAAGTATACAGCCCTAAGTTTTTTTTTTTTCCCATCTCAATCCTGAGCACAAATAATTTTTACTTATTGCATGAATGATTCCAACATTATCTAAAACTAATGGCAAAAAAGAACAATAACACTAATTTTGGCTTAGTTTTGCCTTGGGGGATGGTTATGGATGGCAGTATGATGTCCCCTCTGGTCTGGCCACCAGCCTCCATCATCTCACGTGCTACTCAGCCTTACCTACTTTACTATAGTAAGCAGTATGTTTGTCTGATACTGTACAAGCACAACCATGTAAGACTCATAAGAATAACTAAATATATACTATTTCTTTGTGTAAATTTATAACACATGTAAGGCAGTATGATGATGGTTGCTGCACCAAGCAGAGAGAGAGAGAGAGAGAGAGAGAGAGAGAGAGAGAGAGAGAGAGAGAGAGAGAGAGAGAGAGAGAGAGAGAGGTGCCAACTGTCCAATTTGGAAACCCTTAGCAATCTTACAAGCATGTCAATAGAGAGAGTTGTTACTACAAGATACAGACGTCAATGGGTCCTCCGTGGACAGATGTGATGTTAGTTATAGCTGCTCGGAAGACTGCATGGATTAAAACTAAATTTAAACCCTTACCACATAATAATGAGAGAGATTGAAGCAAGATAGTGAATTTGAGCTGCACAGACAAGAGACTGAATGACAGTAGCACACTCCACTTGAGGTCAGGATGGGGACTCATCACTCAATACTGACTCATTCAGACCACATTCAGACTCTTTGTCTTTATTGGCTAATTTTGTGAGTTTTTAGGCACAAACATATGCAATGTATTTTTACTTGAAAAACTTTACCTTAAAATAATTCAGAATTATTGTAAATAATCATGACAAAGTATTTTTTTATATTTTTAGTTTTGAAAACAAACATAATACATGCATTTTACACAATATAAGTTCAAAGAAAACAATTTTTATTTGACATAAATTCTGCATTCAAACTAATTAACCAACAATAAAAAATATGAAGTAGACTTTGAACTTCAGGTTCCATCTGCCTCCTTTACCTGTATCAGAAGTGACAAGAGCCATGCATGCCACTCAATGATCTAAGTCAGTCAGTGGCCACAGGAGCCAAACAAACCACAGCATACCTAAGCCTTAAGTTATTTCTATGATCTTCAAGTCTTTTGGAGCAAGTTGAAAACTTTACATTTTCTCCACATGCAATGTTTTTTTTGTTTGTTTGTTATAAACAATTTGAAAAAGTCCTTTATATGACACCTCTCCCAACACATAGGAGTGTCCTTCCTTTATTTCCTTGGCAGTGATGAATGGGTAATTTCTCAATTCATACTCCAGCAGCTCGTCAGTTGGTGTTTATACTGTCATGTGCACTGTTTATATTGTTTTCATTATGCATTTGTTTTGAAACAAATAAATATTGAATCACTAAAACATATGGTTCTCTTATGGTTTAATTACTGTTCTATACACAAACTTATGAACAATAAAGCAAAATTTTAAAATCTTATCAAGACACCCCAGTAGCTTGGCAGATATGCCACAGCCAAGTGATCCACACTTCAAGTAATGTGGCAGTGATATTAAGTCTCCAATGGTAAGAACCTAAAAACGTGTACTTGTGTATCAATAATAATAATAATAAAACTTATGGAGGAAGGCTATTTGTACCTGAAGGGTGTGGCATTATCTGTAGCTTTGCAGGTTTCTTCCTCTTACCCACACCCATTAATATTGCATCGTCACAAAATAATCATCAGGACAAATGGTTAGTACATGTTCACGAAAAAGGTTAGGTTAGGAAGCCAAATTTCACAGATTTTTGTTCCCCATCCCAGACCTTATAACTTGCCATGGACATGTCAGGGTAGAGATGTGATGGAGGTGTTTGCCTTCAAAGCTAAACAACATCTACAAGTGAACTCGAGCTGCACAAAACCAAGACAAACAAAATAATCTCTGCCACAAAACGTTTTAATATCGTAATAATAATAAAATCAAACTTGAAAACAACGACATATATAATCCACAAATAAAGTAAGATCAAGAAGAGTAGGCTTAGTTTATTTTTTATTTACACAATCCCAATCCGTTTCACTTCACCTTCCACGGCTCACTTCCTCCACACTCCCCAGGCCACCAGCAACACAGACCACCCTCCCGCGCACCGCACCCTCGTCACTTCAAGCTACGTGGACTACAGGTAAAGTTTATCCTATAACATAAAATGGAGGTGGTCTCCCCTCCCTCCTTGAACCCTCTCCCTCGGCCTCCCGCCTATCGATCACCTCTCGCCTCCTACTTCTCCTTTATCCAAACCACCCGTTAATCATTTCTTTACAGCAAACATCTGCCATCAACTGCTCCGTGCTGCAGGTGTAACCAGGAGCCCGTACAGCACACCCAAGGGTGGCTATAGCTTACAATGCGGCGCCACCAGGCCAGCAGGCTCCTCCGCCATTACGTGACACACATCCATCCACTCACACACACGCACGTTTACCACTACCACAGCCACACTGCTTCAACAACCGCCACTCCGCTGCCCCCAAAAGATTCAGAGCACTCCGGGAAAACGATGAATGAAGTGTAAATGTAGATAACTCACTCATCTGTGTAGTAGAGGAGGAAATACAGCGCCACACGCGGGGTTCACAGCAGTGCAGGAAGGACGCTCGCTGGTGTGACGGCGGCAGACTGAAGCAGCAGAGGCAGCAGCAGCAGGCCACACTTCCCCTCCCCCCCTTCACTCCTTGGCCCCCTAACCTCCCTCTCCCTCCCACCTCCCCTATCACGCCTTCCCTGCCATCTCCGCCTACGTACTCCCATCATCGACCTGCTGCTGCTGAGGAGCCGTGATGGTTATCTTCTTGACCTACATGAAAGTAAAGCCAGGCAAAAGGAATGGAAAGAAATGATGAGCCAGTTCAATATTGTACTTCTTTCCGTTTCTCAGCATGCCTCCATCCCCACCTAGAGTAATATCCCACCGAACACCGACTTGTGCTACTCATCTATTCATTTTGTAAGTCTGCATAGGTAAAAGAAGTCAAGTAAAAGGAATATAAACAATTTAGATTATATTATTAGCTTGATAGTTCAGTTACCCCTGCTTTTCCTTAATTCATCATGGCCATGCCTGCCACCCTTGCCTACTGTAGCTATATACGTACTCCCAACGATAATAGTTTTCTGTCAGGAAACTAAACAGAATACGTAATATATGGGAAAAATCATTAGCCGCTTCAGCAGCCGCCTAAACTTTAGTGTTTAAGGTAGTGCATAGCGCACGCTCTAACAAACTTACACTTTATAGCAGTTGGAGGGGTAAGAAAAACTGGCGGAGACGCTTCAGGACGATTAATAAAAGCAGTTTAGTAAGAGATGAGATGAAGTTTCCGCTTAAGATTATGAGTAAAGGAGGTGATAGTGTCTGGCATGGAGGCGTACATTCCTCATTCTTTTTCTCAACCTAAGCTTTTAAAACTGGTTCAGCACAGCCTGTTCTTATGCTATACATGATAGAAAGGCTGCCCACAAAAGGTACTTGAGCCTTCCATCTCTTGAATCTCATGCACTTAATATTTCTGCCCGGAATCATGCCAAGTCTGTTCTTCAACCTGCCAAACACTCCTTTCATAAATAGAAAATGTCAAAATCTTTCAAAGTCCAACTCCCCTCATGACTTCTGGCATCTGGCCAAAAGCATCTCCAATAACTTTACTTCTTCATCTTTCCCTCCTTTATTTAATCCTGATGGCACCACTGCCATCTCGTCTCTCTCTAAAGCTGAACTCTTCTCTCAAACCTTTGCTAAAAACTCCACCTTGGATGATTCTGGACTTGTCCAAACCCTTTCCTTCTCCCTCTGACTATTTCATGCATTCAATTAAAATTCTTCATAATGATGTTTTCCATGATCTCTTTGGCCTAAACCCTCGGAAGCTAGGTTTATGGACCTGATAGGGTCCCTCCCATTGTTCTCAAAAACTGCTTCCATGCTTGCACCTTGCCTGGCCAAACTCTTTCAATCATGTCTATTGACTTCTACCTCTCCTTCTTGCAGGAAGTTTGCTTACAATTGGCCTGTTCCTAAAAAAGGGTGACTGTTCTAATCCCTCAAACTACATCCCTATAGCTTTAATCTCTTACTTGTCTAAAGTGTTTGAATCCATCCTCAATAGGAAGATTTTTAAACATCTGTCACTTCACAATCTTATTGCAAGTATGGCTTCCGTCAAGGTCGCTTTACTGGTGACATTTTGGCTTTCCTTACTGAGTCTTGGTCATCTTCTTTTAGAGATTTTGGTGAAACTTTTGCTGTCACATTAGCCATAGCAAAAACTTTTGGTAGAGTCTGGCACAAAGCTTTGATTTCCAAACTGCCCTCCTACAGTTTCTATCCTCTCTGCAACTTTATCTCAAGTTTCTTTTCAAACCATTCTATTGCAGCCATAGTAGATGGCCACTGTTCTTCTAAATCTATTCAAAGTGGTGTTCCTTAGGGTTCTGTTCTGTCACCCACTCTCTTTCTATTAATAATTGATGACCTTAACCAAACTTCTTGGCCTGTCCACTCCTACGCTGGTGATACCACTCTACATCTTTCCACGTCCTTTCAGAGATGACCAACCCTTCAGGAAGTCACGCAGGGACGCCACAGAATGCCTGACTTCTGATCTTTCTAAGATTTCTTGATAGGGTAGAGAAAACTTAGTAGATTCAATGCCTCAAAAATTCAATTCCTCCATCTATCAACCTGACACAACCTTCCAGAAAACTATCCCCTCTTCTTCAGTGACACTCAGATGTCTCCCTCTTCCACACTGAATATTCTTGGTCTGTCCTATATTTATAATCTTAACTGGAAACTTCAGATCTCATCTCTTGCTAAAATAGCTTCTATGAAGTTAGGCATTCTGAGGTGTCTTCAGTTTTTCTTGTCCCTCCAACTACTAACTCTGTACAAGGGCCTTATCCATCCTCATATGGAGTACTCTTCGCATGTTTAAGGGGGTTCCTCTCACACAGCTTTATTACTTTATTACATAGGATGGAATAAAAAACTTTTCGTCTCATCAACTTCCCTCCTCTGACTGACTGTCTTCAGCCTCTTTCTCACCACGGGAATGTTGCATCACTTGTTATCTTATATCATTATTTCCATGCTAACTGCATGCCTCCTCTCCTCCTACAGCCATGCTGCACAAGGTTTTCTTTTTCATCTCATCCCCATTCTGTCCAACCCTCTAATGCAAGTATTCTTAATCATTCATATCTTTCAGTGGTAAACTCTGGAACTCCCTGCCTGCTTCTGTATTTTCATCTTTCTACAACTTGACTTCTTTTAAGAAGGAGGTTTCAAGACATTTGTCCCTATCTTTTAACTAATTCCTTTAGAATCTTTTAGGGAACCTGCAGTTCCAGTGGGCCTTTTTTTTTTTTATATATTTTGTTGCCCTTGGCAGGTTTTCCTCTTGTGAAAAAAAGGAAAAAAAAAATAATAATAAGATTGCTGTGCCATGCCCATCTATAATTGCCAAATATAACAGCCCCATGGGAGGCATTGACAAGAGCGATATGCTCACACACCTCTACAAAGCTGAGAGGTACTATATGAAGCTTTTTACGTATATCCTCGAACCAAATATGCAATGCCTGGATCCTCTACAAGAGGGACTGTTTGATATTACAGTGCAGGTGTAAGTCTCTCATGGGGTTTCGTCTGGATATCTCAACTTGGCTGACGAGCTTCAAGATGTCCACCATCAGGGTCAGCAGGAGTTCCTGTGGCACTTGAGATGGCCCTCTGCCTAGGTGGGGCCAATGAGTAATCCTGCCAAGCATTGAGGCCCGTCAGGACGCCACCTCCCTCCACATGCCGAAGCTTGTGGAGATGAGACAGCTAGACCTGCAAATGCTGTTCAAGCAAAACTAATATTCACAGGTCATATTGGATGTGTGAAGAATATAAGGTAGCATTGTGTCTTTCTGAAACAAGGAACTGCTTTTGTTTGTACTATAAAGTAGATTTAGTGTTATGTATATTTGTAAGCAATCAAATATGTAATGATTTTTTGTAAGCAAACAAATAACTCAGTGTTTCTTTTACACAACTTAATTTAGGATTACGAATTGAGAAGAAAAAAGAAAGTAAATGAAATAAAAGTTGATACAATTACAGTGGAGACTCAATATGTGAACTTAATTTGTTCCAAATGGCTGTTTGAGTATCAAAAAGTTTGACTACTAATACCTATAAATCAGAATTCATTCTAACCTCAGCAAAACCTTAATTTAGGATTACGAATTGAGAAGAAAAAAGAAAGTAAATGAAATAAAAGTTGATACAATTACAGTGGAGACTCAATATGTGAACTTAATTTGTTCCAAATGGCTGTTTGAGTATCAAAAAGTTTGACTACTAATACCTATAAATCAGAATTCATTCTAACCTCAGCAAAACCTTAAGTATACAAAAATTTAAATGTTTTTACAGAATTTTGATTTGTACTTAATGTAAGTGAAGGCTGGTGATGGATAATGTAGAAAAGGAGGGGAAAAGGGTGGGGAGGAGGAGGGAGACAATTTGTCAGAGGACGAGTCACCATCCATATAAAATGCCAGAAGAATGTTGCTGCTCTCTTGACCACAGCACGATGGTGGGAGCTAGGGATGTGCACTGGCATTTGTATATTGGTATTTTAGCTTTGGTAATATTGGTATTACCGGTATCAGAACAAGACAACGACATGTGCTGCTCTTTGAGTACCAGGTTGAACTCTTGCATTTGGGTACTGTAAAGTTCAACTTTTAAGACGTTTACCTATTAAGTCTTCACTGCATTTGTTGATGAGTAAAACAATGTTATGAGGAAAAAAAATTAAATGGACAGGAAAATTGAACAGGGCAAGTCCAAAAATAAGCGTTGGTAAAAAAACTCGATAAAAATTTAGAATAAAATATATATGGATTAGTAAATCAAGAGTGATGTCATCTAGAAAAAGTTGTGTGGAACAGTCTGAGGCATCCCAAATGGACTGAGCGTGGTTTGTAGAAAAATTTATCCAAGGGGATCATATGGGATAGGTACTTTGTTACTTGTAATTATTTTAGAAACTTATTTCATAAAAGTGTCAGAAGCAAAAAGGTCTTGTATTAGGGAGGCAGTGGTGTAGTAGATAAGGTGGTGAGTGTGGGATTGGGCAGATGTCCATGCGTAGGTTTGAATCCCACCACTTTGAAGCTATGCCATTTGTCAAGTGGTTTAAAGTTACCTCCCTATCACCATGATACCCAGGTTCTAGATGGTTACACCAAAGATGCACTTGGGTGGTGATATGGGGCCTAATATGGGTACCACTATAAATAAAATTGCCGGTGCCACTAATGGGCGGAAGCTGAACAGCACTTCCTACGTATACTCCTCAAGTATGCCTACAGATGCTATAGGCCATTAAAAAAAAGAAAGAAAGAAAGAAAAAAATAAAAAATAAAATAAAAATAAATAAATAAATAAATAAAATAAATAAGTAAATAACAATAGAATAATATACAATAAGGATTTTCCTGTAAAAACTTCAGATGGATCTTAAAGTGTCAATGGGACGCTAGGGATGACCATCTCTTGCCAACACAAGCACATCTTTATGTTGATACCTAGAAGGATTTCCTCATCATCATTCCTTCACTTAACCATAAACAAAGTTATGTAATACATATAGATGTTTATAAATCTCTTGGGAAAAAAAAGTTTGTTTTTATTCATCTTATTTTCTACTTCAGTTTTTTTACATCTGGTTTCCCTAGTTTATCAGGATGGTGCCTCCTAGCAAAGGACAGCTGGCATTATGGAATCGTCAGCTCAAATGGATGCTCTTCTTATCTTCAGAACAAGGCCATGACTCAAACCTGTGCACCAGAGGACCCCTTGGCTCTCAAAGTGGCACTGTACCACGGCAACCTTAGGGAGGGTGTAGACAGTATTTCTGAAGCACTTAAGTTAATCTTTGAAAGATCACTTAGGTTTGCTGAGATACCTCAGGACTGGAAGTTAGCTAATGTTACTCCAATATTTAAAAAAGGTAGGAAGGATGATGCGAATAATTATAGACCGATCAGTTTAACTAGTATAGTATGTAAGATACTAGAGAAAATCATTAAGGGTAGTATTTGGGAGCATTTAAATGAGAATAGATTAATTAGAGATACCCAACATGGCTTTAGATCAGGGAGGTCCTGTCTTACAAATTTGCTCGATATCTTAGAATATATTACCAAGGAGTTAGATGATGGAAATAGCATAGATGTTATATATCTAGATTTTAGCAAGGCGTTTGATAAGGTACCGCATAGGAGGCTAGTGTACAAATTGAGACTACATGGGATAGGGGTAGGTTAGTTGATTGGATTAGTGAATGGCTTTCTGATAGGAAACAGAGAGTAGTATTAAATGGGGCAATGTCTGAGTGGAAGGAAGTGGTTAGTGGGGTACCCCAAGGATCAGTGCTAGGACCTCTTCTTTTCTTGGTGTACATTAACGATTTAGATATAGGAATTAGTAGCAAAGTATCAAAGTTTGCAGATGATACTAAGATAGCATGTGCAGTACAGGGTGAAAAGGACAATTACAGAATACAACGAGACCTGGACAGGCTGATAGCATGGGCAGACAGGTGGCAGATGGAGTTTAATTCTGAAAAGTGTCAGGTTATGCATTTAGGTAAAGACAACACAAACTTTAACTATGAGATGGAGGGATGTTGGCTAGAGGCAGTAGAGGAAGGAAAGGATTTAGGAGTAGTGATAGACAGGACTATGAAATTTTCAAAGCAATGTTTAGAAGCAAGAAATAGGGCAAATAGGATCCTGGGTTTTATAAATAGAAATGTTAGTTATAAAAGTAAGGAAGTGGTGCGTAGCTTATATAATTCCTATGTTAGGCCCCATTTAGAGTATTGCATACAGGCCTGGTCACCCCACTATAGGCAGGATATCAACATGTTAGAAGCAGTTCAGAGAAGAGCAACTAGGATGATACCAGCATTAAAGCGCCTGGAGTATAGAGATAGATTAAAGGAATTAAACATGTTTTCATTTGAGAGGAGATGTATAAGAGGGATATGATAGAGTTATTTAAAATGTTCTCAGATACAAACTACATAGATGTGAGATCTTTCTTTACCTTAGAGGAGGAAATAGGACTAGAAATCATGGCAGGAAGATTAGAAAGCAAGGCTGCAGGTTAGATATAAGAAAATATTTCTTTAGTCATAGAGTGGTAGACTTCTGGAATGCATTGCCAGAGACGGTTGTAAATAGCACTAGTTTGACAATGTTTAAAAACAGATTAGATAAGCACTTAAATTTATTAGATTTATAATTATGTATAGCACTGCATGATAGTTTTTATAAGAAATTTACTATAGTTAAATAAGACATGATCCCCATGTATGGGGACCACAAATTGTAGAGGATTTCGCTGCAGGACTTAGCCCTGTTAATGGGCCAAATATTTAGAATTAGTATATAATGTATTGTGTACTTGTAAGTGTATCTTTAAGTACTGATGACGAGGTCGCTGTGCGACTGATACAGGATAACCTAGATGGGCCCTGGTGGCCCTTTGTTATCCTATTATTTATGTTATATGTTATGTTATGTTAACCCCAAGTGGCACCACCAGCACCATTTGAAAAGTAATTTTTCCACTAATGAAGTATACTGACTTCTCAGCTCCCTTCCTATAACATATTACTAATGTATAATATCATCAACACTTTAAATAATCCAGAGTGTTGTCAACTAAAAGGCTATACAATATGGCATCATTTTACTTGGCACACATGTTCACATACAATGTTATTCAACTACTGTATCTTAACAAAGTTGGAGTAAAGAGCCAGAGTGCTCTTCCTCCATCCCTTGCAGTGAACTTTTATAATACACGTGGAGGAGTAGCACCGTCCTCTAGCCATAGAGAGGGGCTCGGCTGTGTCCTGATTGTCCTCCCACTATACAAGGTACCATCATATATAAAGGTATGAAAATAATGTCTGCAGAAAATGGCTATTAACAAGGTTGTAAGATTTTAAGTAGATGTATTGCCTTTTATATTGCAAATCTGACACACTTTTAATATAACATAGTCATAATATTCAGAAAAATAATCACTGCTGTCAGGAATGTATTACAGATTTCAATCATCCATTAACAATACTTGGCTCAACAAATTCTACACCAAGTCTTGTCTTGTCTCTACAGTTTGGTGGAGGGCTACCATCACTATTCTCTTCAATTTGCTTCACTATGCATCGCAAAATAAACACATTTTCTGATTCAACGTTGTCTTACAATATGTATAATAAATTCTATATAATGTCAATATCCCAGAAAAAACACTATCATACAGCATACATAATTCAATGAATGATAATTACATTTGTTGTTTAAAGAGACCAAAATGGTGGTAATTACATGCTGCACTTTAGAAAAATTATCACTAATTTATAAACTTTAAATTTAAATGTCAGGCCTGTAAACCAACAATATGATACATTATACCCAATGCTGGTGAACATGACTTAAAAGACTTAAGAATAATCATCTAACAAATAATTAAGTAATAATCAAAATAACTCATAAACATAAGTTATCTGGAGTCTTCACTCTTTCTTTCTTCTTTCTCATAAGTTCTGGAACACTCAATTATTCATTTTTTCAATGACATGAGCTATTTAAGGTGAGGAGCATCAAGACATGTCCAGAACACAGACATGTCTCTTTAATCTTACTTTTCTATGGGATCATAGTTAAGTTTTTTGTTGTTTTACTAAGATCAATCATTTTATAAGTAGTATTCAGGCCAGCAATCCCACACAGGGTGGCCAGACAAAGCACCACACACATACATCCACTTAACCATGCTCTCTTTATTAAGATATAAATAATATAGATGATCAGCAATGAAATAAAGCAAGGTTATTAATTAAGTCTGCAGCAGCATTTGGATTAAGAAGCTACAGATGCGATGGCATTGCTAACTGTAAGGAGAAAAGGCCAAATTAACAAAAGTAGCCAGTAATCTACATGTTCCTATACAGAATATCAAACATATTCATTCAATTTTGGCACTAACTTAAACTTTCCACATCAAACCTCCATATCATAATCTGGGAAACCACTCAAACTGGTGAGCAAGTACTTGTAGTGAACTTCTGGTGAGATGCAAGTTGCTTTTACTGCAGAATCTTTCTGCATTTCTTCTCTCCAGGAGAACTGAGGAAAGAAACATAATCAGCAACACAAAACCAACCTCCATATAAAAGACCTATTAACAAATTAGTAAATGAAATAACAGTAGAACAAATAACAGCACTTGATGCACCATATTGTGTGACTGGTTTCATACCCACCCACACAAACATACACACATACAGCATGCGTCTAGCATGCTGTAGCATATGTACCACCAAAAACTAATGCATGGAATCAAGATGAGTATAAAGATATCTTGAGAGATACGGGAAGTTGTTTGGAGGAAAATATTGCAAGAAATTAGGAATGTAACACTTATGGGTGATTTAAACTGCAAGGAGGTATGCTGGGAAAAGTAGACTACGCAAGGAGAAGCCATGGGATAGACACTACTAGAACTAATAATGACTAATACTATGACCCAGTGGATTGGGGAAACTACAAGAGTTGGAGGAAAAGATGAGGCATCAAGGCTGGATTTGTTGTTTACAAAAGAGATTGACATTATTGAAGAAATAAATTATCAGTGCCCTCTAGGGTAAAAGCGACCATCTATTAATCGAATTTAGCCTGGACAGTGGCTCAACAGCAAACAGGAACAAACTTCACAAAAATGGAAGATATAATTACAGAAAGGCAGACTTCACAAAGTTGAGGGAATACTTTGCAGAAGTTGAGTGGAACCAACTGTACATGGTGACAAATAATGTACAGAAAAAGTGGGATATATTTATGATTATTTATAATGAAATCAAATCCAGTGATGGGGGACAATTAGGAAGACTGGTATAACACAAGATGTAAATTAGCAACAGTGATAAAGGAAGCAGCATGGAATAGATGGACTGAGAAAAAGAGGGCTTAATAAATGAGAATAATTTAAGGTAATAAGAAATTAATATGTCCAAACACTAAGACAGGAACAAAAAAATTATGATAAAGATATAGTTGACAAATCCAAAAATGAGCCAAAACTCTTTAACAAATATGTAAAAAAAAAAAATAAATAAATAAAAAAATTAAAGATTGCTAATGTCACATACAAAGATCACAGGAGGAATGAATAGGTACTTTCAATCATGTCAGTGCCAGGTTGGAAGTTCTATATCTAGCTAAAGAAGCAAAAACTGAAGATGAAGAAGATTGTAGAGGGAAGACAGAAGACAAGGCGTGAAAGGGCAGAGGGGGAGGCAGACGGTGCAAGGCTAATGGACCCGTCAGCTGACCGCCCCGCCACTCCCCCACCGTGCTCACCAACACCACCTCTCTTCTGTAGGAGGACAGTGGGGGGATGCCGCTCTCAGCCAGAAGGGATGGTATGGGAGAGGATGCCATGGCTCCCATGGCTATGCACAGTGCAGCATTTTGTAGTGTGTCCAGCTTAGCAAGGGTGGAGGGTGCTGCTGAACCATAAACACTGCTGCCATACATTATTTTGGCCCTGATCCTGATGGTGGTCTGGTAGGATTTCAGCAGTAGGTCTCTGCTTGCTTCCCAGTGAATTCCAGCAATCCTCTTCATTACTGTGATCCTCTTTGTGCAGGAGTTGCAGAAGTAGGCCACGTGTTTGGTCCAGGTGAGACGAGAGCCGTCCAGGTGCAGCCCCAGGAAGCTGGGTGATGTTGTGTTGGGGACGGCCTCTCCATGTATGTGGACTGAAGGTGGAGTGAGGATCCTTTTGTAGGTGAAGCACATCAGTGCACTCTTTGGGACATTTATGGTCAGGCCACGTTGTCGCCTCCCCCCTCCTTGTCGGTACCTCCCTCCTACGGGTCTATACGAGTCAACGTCTGCCACCACTCCTGATAGTCCGGCAGAGAGCGGCCAGCCTTCACCTGAAGAAGACCTTGAGCGTCTATCACTCCCTCTCTCAGCCCGAGTGAGTTGCATGGATTGGACAGCCAACGTTCTCGCCTCAACCTTTCCTTCACTCCACCCACACCCCCGGTCTAGGGTGTATTCCAGCGCTCCTGCTGACGAACTTCGTGTGGGACAAGTACCTTCCTCTCATCAACTGTACGTGTTCCACGGCGGCCTCTTCGCAGCTGGTTTTCTGCGAGGGTTACTCTACGTGTTGAGACAACCTGGGGAGGCAAGACCTGAGGTCCCGTGTGGTTCCCGGCCGAGTGGGTGTGGCTGTTCCTGCTACCTTTTGTTTTGTGGTTTATTTGTGTTGACTTAATAATTTATATTCAATTTTTCAAGTGTTTTATAATTCCTTAGATCTTGGATTGAGTAGAATCTCCCCAGTTATCTAGTCTAAAGTGGTTGCTGACATGCTCCTCCTTTAGCTAGATATAGAACCTCCAACCTGGCACTGACATGATTGAAAGTACCTATTCATTATTTCCTCCTGTGATCTTTGTATGTGACATTAGCAATCTATAATTTTTTTTTTTTATTCATTTTTTTTTTACATATTTGTAAAAGAGTTTTGGCTCATTTTTGGATTTGTCAACTATATCTTTATCATAGTTCTTTTGTTCCTGTCTTAGTGTTTGGACATATTAATTTCTTATTACTTTAAATTATTCTCATTTCTTAAGCCCTCTTTTTCTCGATCCATCTATTCCATGCTGTTTCCTTTTTCACTGTTGCTAATTTACATCTTGTGTTATACCAGTCTTTCTAATTGTCCCCCATCACTGGATTTGATTTCATTATAAATAATCATAAATATATCCCACTTTTTCTGTACATTATTTGTCACCATGTACAGTTGGTTCCACTCAACTTCTGCAAAGTATTCCCTCAACTTTGTGATTTGCTGAAGGAGCATCCATCTGTTTGGAACATCAAGTCCAAACAGTATAAAATGAGAAACGTCAGGATTGCAAGTTTGGAAACATGCAAGCTGAACTGTCACTGAGCGCAGCTAGCGCGCGAGAACCGAGAAGTTGCCGAGAACAAGTGAGCAGTGTTGCAGTACAGTTTGGCTGCTAGTAATTTTTTTCAACACCACTACTGCATCACGTGGCTGATACATGATACATAGTGTGTATGGGGCTTTAGTGGGTGGAAGAATCAACATGGTACAGAGGAGAAGAACCATCATTGCTTGACCTGGTATTCACAAAGAAGCTGAAGCCCCCCTCATGTCATACAATACCAGAGTCCAATGGGAAGAATTGACCATGTAGCATTAGTATTGGAAATGCAGGAAGAGGATATGATAAGGTACAGACAGGACTACAAAAAGAGCGATTAAATTATGCAAGAGCAAATTTTGAAAAGTTTAGACAATTTTTTGGTGGCATAAGAATGGAGAAACATTATGAATGGAAAGACAGTAAAGGGGAAATATGAAATATTCCTACAGAAGTATAACGAAGGAATGAGGAAATACATTCCAATCTATAGAGTAAGGAGGAGTATACAAGCCTGGTACAATGGCAGATGTATAAAAGCTAAGAGGGGAAAAGATAAAGCATAAAAAAGCTCAAAAAGCAGAGAAATAAAAGCAACAGACAGCAGTATAAGGATGCTAGAAATGAATATGTTAGAGCAAGAAGAGAGGAAGAAAGAAACTTTGAGAAAGATGTAGTGTGGAAAAGAGAAGATGAATCCAAGCTTTTCTACAAGTATATCAATGGTAAGGTGAAAAATAAGGAAACAATAGAAAAAATAGTTAAAGGAGGGATGACATACCAAACAGCAGAGTAAATGAGTGAAATAATGAATGAGAGCTTCAAGGCTGTTTTCACTGGAGAAGAGGATTTTGCAGAACCAAATAGGACATTGCATTGTCAAAGCTTGCAAGAAATCATAATGCACAAAGAAATTGGAAGACTATTAGAAAATTTGGATGTCAGAAAAAAGATGGCACTGAATGGTGTGTCAGGCTGGGCACTAAAGGAATGTAAAGATCAATGTTAGAACCAATTTGGGAAATGGTTACAAGCTCATTAAAGGAAGGGAGAATACCACTGGAATGGAAGAGAGCCAACACAATCCCAATATTCAAAGAAGGAAAGTCAACTGAACCATTAAATTACAGACCGGCATCACTTACACGTGTTGTGGGGAAGTTATGTGAAATTGTTATCAAAGAAAAATGGGTTACATACCAATCTGGAAGAAAAATAAGTTATATCAAACAGACAATTTGGGTTCAGGACAGGAAGGTCATGTGTGTTGAATTTATTAAGTTTCTATATTAGATTGGATAAGGGATTACCTGATGGACTGAGAGATGAAAAATGCAATCAGGGATACATACTCATCTTGGAGTAAAGCAACAAGTGGAGTGTTAGCCCAGATTATGTTCCAGGTATATGTAAACGACATACAGTATGGAGTGACCAGATATATTAATTTATTTCCTGATGATGCAAAACTTTTAAGAGTAATTAAGACCTGAGAAGACTGCCTGCTGCAGGAAGATATAGATAAAATTTGAGTGGAAGTTAGAATTTAATGGCAAGACATGCTATGTAATAGAATTAAGAAAGAGTAAGTGAAGATCAGTATGGAACTATTTGAGGGGAGAGTAATAAATAATGAAGACTAGAGAAGAAAAAGATCTGGGAGTGGTTATACTAGAAACTCTGAGCCCTGAAAACAAATAAGTAAAATATTTGGAACAATGTATAAAATGTTAACTAATATTAAGGTGGCATTTCACTACTTGGACAAGGATATGATGAAAAAGATTATCATGAATATGATACGTCCAAAGTTGGAATATGCAGCATTGGTGTGGTCGCCAAGCTTGAAAAAAGGGTATAAGAAGATTAGAATGGATCCAAAGGATAGCTACAAAGATGGTGCTGGAACTAAAGCACCAAACATATGATGAAAGGCTGAAGGAAATGGGACTGCCAACCTTACATGATAGAATAGAAAGAGGGAACCTAATAATATTGCATAAAATAGTTAATGGCATTGAAAAGATAGACAAGCAAGAGCTGGTGGTGGTGACAGAAGAAGCTAGAAGGACAAGAGGACATGCAAAGAAGATTAGGAATAGGCAGTGTGTGAAGGATATTGGAAAATACAGTTTTCCACATAGAATGGTGGAAAAGTAGAATGCACTGAATGATGAAGTTGTTACAGTACATAATGTACATAAATTCAAAGAAAATTAGATAAGTGGAAATATGGAGAGAGGACACTATGTGCCCCACTCAAATCCTGTATAATACAACTAAGGTAAATACAACTAAGTACACACACACACACACACACACACACACACACACACACACACAAGAGAGAAAAAAGTGGAACAAGTTTAACTAGAAATGATAAAGGCAAAAGACTAAAAATGATGTATACAAACATAGATGGGGTTTTATCAAGTAAATTAGAATTAAGAGATTACATAAAGAAGGAAAATCCAGATATTGTATGCCTGGCTGAAACAAAACTAAATAAGGCAATCAAAATAGACTTGGATAATAGGTATAATGTATGGAGAAGAGACAGAGTGGGCAAAGGAGGAGGAGGAGTCATGATTATGTTAAGGAAGGAGATAGTGATAAATGAAATGGAATGTGGGGAAGGAAAAGCAGAAGTATTGTATATTAACCCCTTCCTTACCGCAAGACTGTTTTGTGGTACGTGCATACCACGCGCAAAAGCGACCTCGTGGTACCGCAAGATGCCGCCGTGGTACGTGCGTACCACACCAATACATTTCCGTGTATACCCATGGCCTGAGTGCGGATTTTGCCTTTTTCATACTCCACGTGGTTCACTATAAACTAACAAACACTGGAGGCGTTATTTTTAGCCACCCCAGCGTAACAAAACCATCCCCCAAACTAGCCAATCAATATCGGAGTTAATTTTTCATGCATAAACTATAAAGCCAATCACTATTCTTTGACATATATTATTCCCACAGTCCCCCCAAGAACATCAGTTCTCTAGTATCGGCCGTGGTGAAACTGATCTATTGCCTCTAGTTAGAGATAATGGCGTCTGCTTTGTGTAGCAGCGATGAGGATTATCATAATTATGAGACAGATAGTGAGGATATACTGGAAGACTCTCCAGATGAATATGATTCAGACTATGATCCTGAAAAAGAAATAGGAGAGAGTGATAGTGACAGCAGTGTTGAAACCCTCTCGGCAAGTGAGGGGGAGCAGCCTAATTATGACTGCCTCAGGGCCACTCTCACAAGGTGTAGAGTGTGTGCTGCTGAATTTATGATTAGTGTACAATTTATGATTATGTTTACGTTTTCTTTTATTAATAAAATGACAAAAATATGTTTAGAAAAAAGTACATAACACTGAGTTAGAAAGAAATATAATGTGTAGATCTGGCTGTGAGGCACGTGCGCACACGGGCAGGGGGCTGCGGTATAGGAGGGGAACGCTTTGTTTATATCGGGGAGTGGCTGCGGTAAGGAAGGGGTTAAGATGCATATCAATAAAAAAGAGATAACAATCATTGTAACATGTGCCAACAAAAACAAATTCATGGACCAATCAAGAATATAAAGACATGATAGATGACACAATAAGGAGTCTAACGAGAATCGTTAAAGAAAGGAAAAAAGTTATATTAGTAGGAGATTTCAACTGTAAAGAAGTGGACTGGGAAAATTATGAAAGTGGTATGGAGGAAGAAGCCTGGGGAGAAAGATTCTTGAACCTAATGATAGACAATATGATGGACCAGAGAGTAAAAGAATGCACAAGATTCAGAGGAAACGACGAGCCAGCGAGATTGGACCTAGTTTTTACAAGGGGTATACAAATAAATGATGATATAAGATATGTGCCCATTGGGAAAGAGTGACCATGCAATATTAGAAATAGATATAGAAGAGGGAAAGGAAGATAGAGACGATTCATACAAAGGAGACCGATTAAATTACATTGAGAATCTCAAGAACTATTTTAAAAACGTAGACTGGGAGGAGATGGAAAACTCAGAGACAATGCAAGACAAATATAACTTATTTTTGGAAATATACAAAACAGGAGTCAGGGAATATGTACCAAAATATAGACCTAAAGAAGAAGGAAAGAAAGATTGGTTTAATGCAAGGTGTGCCAAGGCAAAGGAGAAAAGAGATGGAGCATGGAAAAGGTGGAGGAGAAATAGGAATCCAGCAAATAAGGAAAACTTCAAGGCAGCGAGAAATGAATATGTTAAGGTGAGGAAGGAAGAGGAAAAGAACTTTGAAAAAGACATTGTCGAAAAATGTAAGGAGCAACCAAAATTGTTCTATAGATTCATAAATGGAAAAATTAGGCAAAAAGAAACAATAGAAAGGTTAAAAGGAGAGAACGGGATGGTGGAAGACCCAAAAGTATGGCAGAACTATTAAATAAAAATTCCAGGAGGTCTTTACTAAGGAATCCAAATTTGAGAGGCCACAGGGTAATAGAGACAATCTATATGAAAGAGATTAAAGTAACCAAGCTTGAAATAAAAGAGTTAATGAAGGAACTGGATGAAGAATGGGCTAAATGGGAATACGGATGAGGGTCTCATCTTAAATACTGAAAGAAGAAGAAGAAGAACTAGCAAGTCCTTTATACAACATCATAAAATGCTCAATAGAAAATGGAACAGTACCATTAGAATGGAAAAGAGCTGAGGTGGTTCCCATATATAAGAGCGGAAGGAAGGAAGAACCTTTAAATTACAGACCGGTATCACTAACTAGTGTAATATGCAAAATGTGTGAAAGAATAATAAAGAAACAATGGATCGAATTCCTTGAAGACAACAAATTAATATCAAATAGCCAATTTGGTTTTAGAAAAGACGGTCTTGTGTAACTAATTTATTGAGTTTCTATTCTAGAATAGTTGATAGAGTACAAGAGAGAGGATGGGTTGACTGTATTTATTTGGATTTAAAAAAGGCGTTTGACAAAGTGCCACATGCAAGATTACTATGGAAGTTAGAGGAGAAGGGTGGCTTAAAAGGAAGCACATTGAGATGGATAGAAAATTATTTGAGGGGGAGAGAAATAAGGACGGTAGTTAAAGATATGAAGTCCAAGTGGAGAGCAGTAGAAAGCGGAGTGCCACAGGGGTCAGTATTGGCACCAATACTTTTCCTCATTTATATTAACGACATGCCAGAAGGAGTGAACAGCTACATAAATCTGTTTGCAGATGATACGAAACTGTGCAGAGTTATAAAGCAAAAGGAGGATTGTGAAATACTGCAAGAAGACCTAAATAAGATCTGGGAATGGAGTAAGAAGTGGGAAATGGAATTCAATGTGAACAAAAGCCATGTCATGGAAATGGGAAAGAGTGAAAGACGACCTGTGGGAATCTATAAGATGGGAGATGGAGTAGAACTGGAGAAAGTAAAAAGGAAAAGGACTTAGGAGTGACGATGGAAGAAAACAATCAACCAGTAAGCCATATTGATAGAATTTTAGAGAAACATATAATTTGCTAAGGAATATTGGAGTAGCATTTCACTACATGGACAAAGAAATGATGAAGAAATTCATAAGTACTATAATAAGACCCAGATTGGAATATGCAGGAGTAGTGTGGACCCCTCATAAAAGAAACACATAAGGAAATTGAGAGGCTACAAAAATGGCTACAAGAATGGTTCCAGAATTTGAAGGGATGACATATGAGGAGAGACTAAAGGTTATGGATCTACCAACCCTGGAACAAAGAAGGGAGAGAGGAGACCTGATACAAGTTAATAAATTGATCAACGGAATGGACCAAGTGGATAATGAGAAACTGATCCTGAGAGAAGAATATGACATCCGAAGCACAAGATCGCATAGTAAAAAGCTGAGAAAAGGAAGATGTCTGAGAGATATTAAAAAATATATTTTCCCGCAGAGATGTATTGAGACATGGAACAGTTTGGATGAAGAAGTAGTGTCTGCAACGAGTGTGCATACTTTTAAAGTAAGATTGGATAAGTGTAGATATGGAGACGGGGCTACACGAGCATAAAGCCCAGGCCCTGTAAAACTACAACTAGGTAAATACACACACACACACACACACCGTTCTGTGTGGAAAACTGTATTTTCCAACATCCTTCACACACTGCCTCATCCTGATCTTCTTTTCGTGTCCTCTTGTCCTTCCATCTTCTTCTGCCAACAGCACCAGGTCTTCTTTGTCTATTTTTTCAATATCATTTACTATCTTATACATTGTTATTAGGTCCCCATGTTCTCTTCTATCTTGTATGGTTGGCAGTCCCATTTCCTTCAGTTGTTCTTCACATGTAAGGTCCTTTAATTCTGGCACCATGTTTGTAGGAATCTTCTGTATCCTTTCCAATTTTCTTATATCTTTTTTAGAGCTCGGAGACCATACCACTGCTGCATATTCCAGCCTTGGGCGTAATATGCTGCAGTGGTATGATCTCCAAGCTCTAAAAAAGATATAAGAAAATTGGAAAGGATACAGAAGATTGCTACAAAGATGGTGCTGGAATTAAAGGACCTTACATATGAAGAATGACTGAAGGAAATGGGACTGCCAACCTTACAGGATAGAAGAGAATGTGGGGACCCAATAACAATGTATAAGATAGTAAATGATATTGAAAAAATAGACAAAGAAGACCTGGTGCTGTTGGCAGAAGAAGATGGAAGGACAAGAGGACATGAAAAGATCAGGATGAGGCAATGTGTGAAGGGTGTTGGAAAATACAGTTTTCCACACAGAACGGTGGAAAAATGGAATGCATTGGATGAGGAAATTGTCGCAGCACATAATGTGCATAACTTTAAAGAAAAATTAGATATATGGAGATATGGAGACAGGACACTATGAGCCCCGCTCGAACCTTGTACAATACAACTAGATAAATACAACTAGGTAAATACACACACAAGACAAGTAAAATAAAGCAGTATGATTCACAGGAGCAAATATTCATATGTGGTTACAATTAAAGAAGATTCAATTAAAAATATACAGCACTGGACAAAAACACGTGACCATGTGCGTTTTTATGGCAAAAAATGAATGGTGTTTATGAGGGTGGAGTAAAGCTAAAAAAAAATTTGCAACCATTCTATGAAATCATAGAACCTTTCCTGTTCAAGGCCAAACACAAAGTTAACTCTCAGTAGTGCTTTATTTGCTACCCTATGTCGAAATCTAAGGATTTAACGAGTGAGACAATTGCTCTGATATTTGCTGTAAAGAAAGGAGGCCGTACAGTTAATGAAATTTTCAATCTGACTGATGTGGGGCGAATGAGTGTGAAGTGTGTGAAGAGTGTGATACATATGCAAATTTCGTGAGGAAGGAAGTGATGAAATACTACAGAAGAAACCTTGCTCTAACAGACCAAGTGACATCTCAAGTCATGCTACAAACATACTGAAATGAATAATAGAGTCAGCAACTACAAATACAGCATGTTTGTAGCATCATGTTTGTAGCATTTGCGTGTCCAGTTTAAGTGAGGTTTCTTCTGTGGTATTTGATCACTTCCTCTTTCACGAAATTTGCACATGTACTGTACTTCTTCACACTCATTCATCCCATGCCAGTCAAACTGGAAATTTGGTAATTGTATGGCCTCCTTTCTTTAGACCAATTATCTTAGCAATTGTTTCACTTGTTAAATCCTTAGATTTCAACATAGTGCGGCAACTAAAACACTACTAACTCCCCAAGTCATGTCATTTCAGAGGCCCGTCATGGAGTAAGACAGTGCAGACAACCTCACTTTACTACTGTCAAATGGAGACTGAGAGTTGGGTATGAGTTTGGCCTTGAGTGGGAAAGATTCTATGACGTAGAATGGTCACAAATTTTTGTCTAACTTTACTTTACTCTCATAAAAACCATTCTTTTTTCACCACAAATATGTGACCATGTATTCGCAAGGTCATGCTAGTACTCTTTAGTTCATGATTAAACTTCAAATACTCTCTCTCTCTCTCTCTCTCTCTGGAAATTCATCTACCTTAATGTTATTGCTGGTTGTAAGTGGCACAAAAGTAAAATTAATGTTTCTGATATGTGACCTGACACTGTGGCAAGGGGTACCAAATGGATGAAGAAAGGCAGTGATCATAGGAACATGTGCAATAGTTACAGGGAATAAATTTGTAAGGTGTGTTCATAAAAGACTGAGTGAGGTGATGGTCATAATATGTGTACAGTAAGCCCCGGCACTTGGCGAATCTCAGTTTGGCGAAATTTACTTTTGGCAGTAGGGTGGTCATGGACCACTGAGTGCACGCTTGGCGATTTGAATTTAAACTTGGCGGTCCCTCTGGCGACCGTGAAGTCAACCACGCGGCTCCCCGGTGATGTCAGACATCTCTCTAAACCTATCAGAATGCAGTGTGAAAGTCCCCTTCAGCCATTTTGTTTGTGCTACTCTCTGTTTTGCTAGAGTGGGGAATGAATTCTGGCCATTTACTGCCAACATGGCCTCTACCACCGCAACAGGTGGTACCGGTGGGAGTAAGGACAATGGTGATGGCGGAAAGGATGAAAGTGGGTGAGGTAAACGGGTGGACAAACAGGAATTACAGCCTTTATATCATGTCTTATTAGCTTTATTTATTGTTTATTGGTCTGTTTTCTACATGTGTTTTAATAAGTGAAGGCAAAAGATTTTATTTCAGCTCAAATGATGGTATTTTAGGGGTCAAAAGAGGGACTTTGGCAATGACCTAAGACTGATTGAGGCATTTTTAGGCAATTTATATGGTATAAAGAACTCGTGCTTGGCGAAATTCGCATTTGGCGGTAGTTTCGCCAGACTAATTAATTCGCCAAGTGCGGGGGCTTACTGTACTGTTTTCATGGACTGAAATAAAGCACATGAAAATACCAGTAAGTGTCTCTGTGCAAGCTCTTGTTAAAAGATTCATATTTTGTTCAAACAATGCTTTTAATCTGCATACACCTTTGCACTCAGATGTTACTCTTAGAGGATGCAAGAAAGCAATACATTAATAATCAAATAAGCATTCGGAGAGAGAGAGAGAGAGAGAGAGAGAGAGAGAGAGAGAGAGAGAGAGAGAGAGAGAGAGAGAGAGAGAGAGAGAGAGAGAGAGAGAGAGAGAGAGAGAGAGAGAGAGAGAGAGAGAGAGAGAGAGAGAGAGAGAGAGAGAGAGAGAGAGAGAGAGAGAGAATGATCCAGCCTTTCAAGAGAGAAAATAAATGCTGAGCTGACATGATCTGAAGCTTTGTATGGACACATTACAATAGCAACACGTACACTATTTCACCCAGCCACTATGCTGCATATGCAAAACCACCAACACTACCCAGACTCACCAGTTTAGGGTAGCAGTTTTCTGTAAGAACTGCTTGATCACAAAATTTCTCAACAACAGGAAGTCTCTCCATCCATGGCCATATCATGTAGTCCAGCATTCCTAGGATAAAGGAGGGAAGTTTAGATGAGACACAGACACACTGACAATGCAAAAAAAAAAAAATACTAATCCTCTACCGATGATCCCCTCTTCTTATTCAAAGCCATGGCATGCCAACATTTTACAGGATTAAATAAAGTTATGCATTGATTTCATAATAGAAGAGGGAGCAAGAGGAGGGGAGAGAGAGAGAGAGAGAGAGAGAGAGAGAGAGAGAGAGAGAGAGAGAGAGAGAGAGAGAGAGAGAGAGAGAGAGAATTCTCCTGAGCACAGCTATTACAGGGATGGCAGAATCAAACTCATCACCAAAACAAACACACTACTACACTACGCGCCAATAAATTGTTCGCGGCTCCACAACAGATCACTTCCGCGAGGGCCTCAAGATCATTTCCTCTAGTATGGCACCGTAGTGATTTATGCGAGTTATCATGCATCTGGGAACATGTTTAAAGTACAAGTAGTCCATGAAAACCGTTGATGGACCGTCAGTTGACATTTGTCAGTTATTAGTAAAACATTCGGAAAAGTATCGCCTCATTTTCTGCCTGTAATTTGAGCAGACACGCCCTGACACAACTCACCTTTTCTTCATAATGGGAGGCAAGAAAGACTTATCAAAGGACCAGATAAAAGTCATTGTGTCTTTACACAAGGCAGAGAGGCCAGTGAAAGAAATAGCCAGGATTGTGGGTGTTACAAGGAGATGTGTGCAAAAGTGGATACGAAAGTTTCGTATGGAAGGCGGGGTGGCAACGCCAGAACAGAAAAAGAGGCCTGGGCGAGGACGTAAAACTTCATCACGCACAATAAATGTTGTGAAGCGTCAGGTGGATGCTTGTCCTCAAATCACAGCGAGGGAATTAAAAGAACAAAACCCTCAGCTGCTCGGTCAAGTGTCTGTGAGGACGGTACAACACTGCCTGCATGATGACCTTGAGTTCCGCAGACGCCGCGCTCTCAAGAAGCCGCTCACCACCCCTAGGCAACAAGAGCTTAGGGTTGCATTTGCCACTAAATATCTCCAGTGGGATATGGCAAAATGGCACCAAGTGTTATGGAGACGAAACTGTCTTCACGGTGTCCTGCAACCGTGGCAAGCATGTGTACCGGCGACCAGGGAGTGACCCACTTGACACAAAATTTATATTTAAGACTGAAAAGCACCCTGATTCAGTAATGGTGTGGGCCTGCTTCAGTTATCATGGTGTAGGGAATTTAGTGTTTTTGCCAAGAAATGAAAACATGAATCAGAATAATTATTTGGAACTTTTATGTGATTTTTTGGCCGGGTCTTTTGAAATGTGCAACGCTACTGTGTTCATGCAGGATGGAGCTCCATGTCACAGGGCAAAATCCGTCCTGACTTGGCTTCAGGACTGCCATATTGACTTTTTGGAGGACTGGCCACCCAATTCCCCTGATCTGAACCCTATTGAAAACATCTGGTCCATCATGAAGAGGCGCATGCAGAGGAGGGATATCTCTGACATAACGAATCTGCGAACGGCCATCAGGGAGGAATGGCATAATCTAAATCAAATAACCCTCAATAACCTGGCTGAATTTCTTCCTTCACGGCTTCTAAAGTGTATAAGAAGGAGGGGAAAGCCCATCAATTACTAGTTTCTTCGTAAGTATTATAGTACTTTTGTTTTCTCCATTCTAAGTGCATTCCATCACCTGTGGTATCACGACGAACAATTCATTGGCGCGTAGTGTATAATTTAAGTTTTCCTATACATGAATACATCTACTCAGACATGTCCAAACCATCTTACATCCTTTCCTGACATACAGAATTTTCATTGGCTAGTGCCTGCAGTACCAGCGGTGCCTGTCTAAGCTCATCCTCACTCATTATAAACAACAAATACATAAACAAGACTACACACATACATACAAGTACAAGAATTTTCCACTTCAAGCATCGCTGTGAGACTCAAGGCAGAGGCAGACAGTTCCATCTAAGGTTTACTAACCCAACGGGATTGTTTCTTTTCAGAGTTGGTGGGAAAAATTAATAGTCATGGACTGGTGGTTTTTGGTGCCAAGTGTGCTAGCTCACCACCACCCACACTCTTGTTCCCTCCCACCCACCCTCATTCACTCCCTCACCGCTGCCACTGCTGACAGAACATTCTGCCACTTCTATCAACCTGTATGATTCAGATACCCCATGTTACTACCATTTTATATCCATCTGGTTGCATTGATTTCAATGGCAAATAAGGATCTGGCTTGCATGTGAATCTGTAATGTGACCTGAGACATGGAACAGATTAAAGATGTACCCCGGAGTACCACTTTAGATTCTTAAAGGAACACAATACAAAGACATGCAACATACTACAACTAACATTAAATAATGAAATTCACTACATTTCAAGGTTTTCAGTAGACTGCAAAGTGAGTGTAGCTCTGAATAATGACTTCATGTGCCCACGGTGGAAAGATAACAGTTACAAATCCCTCACCAGGTTTATCTCCGCCATATAACTTGGTGTTTCTCTTTGCCAGTTCTGTTTCAAAGGAATCAAGTCCAGCTCTGGCGTTGGTCAAGCCCTTGTTCAGTGTATCTTTGTCTCCTCTTGAAAAATACACATTGTAAAATCCTCCTGTTACCTGATGACCAAATTAAGGAATGTAAGCATTTGTTTTAGATTTCCATATCTGTTTACATATCAAGATGAATGCTATTAAACTTTGCCTATCAGAGATTCCTTAGGATGAGCTGGTTCACATACAAGCAAATTTCTTTGAATGCAACAGAGAAGGACAATCTTGATACTCTACTGTGAGTGCAAAGGAAATATTTTGATGATTAAGTAAGGAACAACTAGTGTATGCTGTTGGGCCTTGCTGTGGAAATATATGGCAAGTCAATTGTGTTATATCTAGCAGGGAGATGCAATAAAGGTCCATAGGATGATTCTTTTCTACCACAGACTGACAGGGCTCAGTGTGAATGATGAGTGCAAGGGTGTGTGGTGCTTTGCATGGGCCAACCACTGTGTTATTACTGAACTGGTACTTGTATATAGACACACACATATATAGAACAGATGGACAGCACACAGTGGGGGAGAGAGAGAGAGAAAAAAAAAAAAAAAAAAAAAAAAGTTGAGATCCCTTGACATCCCTGCATATGGTGCCTAGCAATAGAATTTACCCAACAAGAAAAATATATTAATTCACCCTCACACTAAGTATTCATCACTGTCTCCTTTACAGTGTCCTTTGTCTCAGGAATTGGCCCCATGTATGTACAAGTAATCTCTATCTGACTTCCTTCACTTTATCTTCTGCTGCTATCAAGCTCTGCAGCTCTGTCACAATTCTATCGCTCCATCTCTTTCTCTATCATCCTCTAATTCTTGTTATGCATATCAAAATCATATTTCTCTTCATACCAAAAATAAGCAGTGTAAATAGAATGAAACAAATATATGTACTACCTTGCCAAATATCTCCAAGAACATACGATCCTGGCCCTTCCTCCAGGGGTCAGGAGAATGCAGGGGAGGCTCGGGGTACACCTCATCCAGGTAGTCACAGATCACCAGGGACTCACTCATAATCTTCCCATCCACCTCAATGGATGGCACCTTCCCCAGAGGACTCTTTTCAAAAAACCACTCTGGCTTCTGTTTCAAGTTAATGTTTACAATATCATATCTGTAAGACAAAAAAATTATCATCAATAATTCATGTATCTAAGGAGGGTCAGTATATGAAACTGAAAGTTTTCCATGATGCTTTTATCAAGTATGGAAGTAAAAATAAAAAGGAGCATTACTTGACATTCTTTGCTTCAAGGATGATCAACGCCCGCTGGGCAAAGGGGCAGAACTTCATGTTGTAGCAGCGTAGCAAGCCTGCCACGGCTGGTGGGCACACGGACCCTGCAATTTGTGCACTCCTCAATACTGGATTCACTGACAACAGGGATGGTCTCAAATGTGTACTTGTGCTGGCAAATTTGTGCTTACACAAAATTCATATTAAATTTGTAGTTGAGAATTTCAAAGTTACATGTTTGTATAGTAAAATCTCCACGAGTTGATTTTATACTTCACAAATTTACACAAGTTGGCAAGGTAATGAAACATTCAATGATAAGAAAAGTAATGATAAGAAAAGTAGAAAATGCATTGTCTGCAAATTTCTTAAGACCAGACCATGCTGACTAAACCAAGTCAAGGCATACTAAACTAAACTCTGCATGACATACACATACAGTAATTGTTACTGCTGAGGAGGGTGACTGGTTCTAGTTGAAGGGCAGGAGTTTAACTTTTAATTACAATGACACCTCCCTGATGTGGTCTTGTTTTGTAGTTACTTTTCTAAATAAATAAAGAAAATAAAAATGCCTGGAATTATGCCAAGCTTATTTTTGAACCAGCCAAGAACTCCTTAATAATAATAATAATAATAATAATAATAAAAATAATAATAATAAAAAAAAAAAAAAAGTTCCCTTCAGGAACTGAACAATTCACACATGGATATCACAAAATGCTTCCATTATCACTCTTTTCATCTATTTAGTGCAATTTTGCAGATAGTTAGCTACTCTTTTTCAATGAGTCAACTGTTCCCCCTTTTCTAAATTGACCATCCTTTGCCGATCTTTTACTAAAAATTTAAACTGGAACTACATCTCTTCTCTGGGGAGAAAAAAAAAAAAAAAAAAAAAAAAAAAAAAACTTAAGTTACAGGTACGTTTTCTGAGCTGCTGCTGTCAGTTTCTCTCAATATCTCTAAATAATGCACCAAGCTGCTGCTCTGTACAGTGATTTTCTCTGGCCCTTATTTTTATATACATACTTGGTGCATTCTACTCACATTAGTTTTGTATAGGTCCAGTAAATGGTGGAATAATGCATGTATGTATGTATGTATGTATGTATGTATATATATATATATATATATATATATATATATATATATATATATATATATATATATATATATATATATATATATATATATATATATATATATATATATATATATATATATATATATATATATATATATATATATATATATATATATATATATATATATATATATATATATATATATATATATATATAATGGTTAATGTTTACTATCAGTCCTTCTAAGCAGTGCATGACATGACTGCATGTTGTGGTAACTGATATATTCACTGTACTTCACGCTTATTAAGTCTTTCTGGGGAGCACTTGGTTATTACCAAGGAATATACAGAGAGGAAGTTTTGGTGTGGGTTAAAGTTTCAAGGACAGCGACGGTGCTGCCATCTGTTAGAAGCGAGTACTTTCATAGAAAACGTTGTTAGGAATAACTTAAAACTTCTCCCATACTTCCTCCCCCCCTATTTTTTCCTGCATTCTCTCGTGGTTATGAACTTATAAGGCAAATAAAACATAATATACATGTATATATATATATATATATATATATATATATATATATATATATATATATATATATATATATATATATATATATATATATATATATATATATATATATATATATATATATATATATATATATATATATATATATATATATATATATATATATATATATATATATATATATATATATATATATATATATATACAGGCAACCCCGCTTAACGAAGGGGTTACGTTCCTAAAAAACACTTCGTTAAGCAAAACTTCGTTAAGTGAACCGATTATAACACGTTTAACCCCTGATTTGAACTTCCATTAAAAGTAAACAAAGTGAGAGTGCATCATAGTACAGTGAAAGGTTTAATGAAAGTAAAAATTAAGAAGTTAAACATTTAGGCAGTTTAATTTAAGTCATTATAATGTACACTAATGTATGTATGTACATAACTTTATCATGTTGATGATCTTAAATTTATGAAGGGAGGGAGAGTGAAACAGGAAAGACACTAACTGGCAACCTGTGGAATGTAAACAAAGTGTGCATCATGGTACTGCATACAAAACTTATGTACCACATTTCTACAAGGCTTTCCATTTTATCCATTGTAGAGTCACGAGTTCAGGTGGTTCTTTAGCTTTCAAGGAAGATCTGGTCTCACCAGCCTTCTTAATAGAGTCTGCTGACTTGAAAATAGTAGACAGTAGATGGAGTCAAGATGGTGGCGAGCAATGTTATTAGTTTTCTGGCCTCTCTCGTGTCTGTGAATAATACCCAGCTTCACTTCGAGAGTAAGACACTTCCTGGTCTTCTTAGGAACGTTAGGCCACATTGCAGGGCGTTTTGGTGGTAAGTTGAACTAGGGAAGATGAGCTACTGGTGATGCTGTTATATTTTGACTGTGGAGTGGGTGGTGCGCGTGATCTTGATGCTACAGGTGACGCAGAATTTCTTCTGAGTCAGGCTTTTGTATTGGCAGCGCCTGTGTTGTCCACGAGAGGCTTGATCTTGATCTTTATTCTACAGGTGTCTTAGGACTTCTCCTAAGGCAGGCCTTAGTACCAGCAGCTCCTGATGTAATCAAAAGCCTGTCAGCTTCCATGATACGGTGGGGGTTTCAAATTTGAAAAAAATGACCTGGATAAAACTTCGCTAAACCAAGTTTGGTGTTCGTTAAAACGAGCAGATGGTAATAAAATGAATCCTTCATTGTAGCAAAATTTCGTTGTGTGAACCTTCGTTAAACGGGGGTTGCCTGTATATATATATATATATATATATATATATATATATATATATATATATATATATATATATATATATACACACACACACAGTAAAGTCCCGGGTTACGTCGGTCTCGAGTTACGTCAAACTCGTAGTTACGTCAGTCCACTATAAGGCAATTTAAGATTAAAAAAATTGAAAATTTATAAATCGTAAAGTGCGGGATTTATTGTTATTGTTGGTGGTTGCCCGCCACACCACCCGCCTCACGCTTGAATACAATAACACCCTGCCTCAGTTCCACCACACCGTCGTCCCTGGCAAAAGTGTTATCCTACTTCTGCGTTTACTGACTCATGTTCTTAGTATCTTGCTCAATGGTACCAAAGAGAAAACTTCTTAGTGACAGCAGTGATGCTAAGAAAAGGAAAACCATTATGCTACAAGAAAAAGAGGACATAATTAAAAGACATGAGAAATGAGGCAGCAGCTGTGTGTGAGGGAGGGAAGAAAATGGGAAGCCCGTTACCATGACAACGGGGAGGTTGACGACCTTGAGGGCTCGCACACCCATCACAACAATAACAACTCCAGAGCCTTCGCCTGGGCCACACGACACTTGCACCGTCTGCGCCTGTCTACTGATCCCTATTGCCCTTTCCTATTGCATTTCCTGCCCCGCTGCCCACGCTTCTACTCCCACCACACTGCACTATGCTCCCAGCTGTCTGCCCTGGGCGTCACAACATTCAACCTGCCCACCCTCCTGGCGACCTCAGGCGTCCACCCCTCTCGGCAACCTGCAGTCCTTCGCGTTCGTGGCCCTAATCAACAACAAAAACAAACTTGTGTTTCATATTCCTATGTGGTTGTAAATAATATAACAATATAACCTTTAACTTACCTGAATGACCATAAACAATGATTGGTTGAAAACTCCATAATATGCTTTGAAATGTACGGAAACTCGAGTTACGTAAAAATTGACTTATGTCATGTTTCAGGAACGTAACTCTGACGTAAACCGAGACCTTACTGTATATATATATATATTTTTTTTTTTTTTTTTTTTTTTACATTACAAGGGCACTGGCCAAGGCAAACAAAGTGTTGGAAAAAAAAAAATCCGCTGGTTGCCAGGCCCTGTTAAGAGGAAAGTAGAAAGAGAAAACAAAAAATCTAAAAGGAGGGTCCAGTTAACGTAAGAGGTGTCTTGACACTCCTCTTTGAAAGAGTTTAAGTCATAGGCAGGTGGAAATACAGACACAGGTAGAGAGTTCCAGAGTTTACCAGTGTAGGGAATGAAGGAGTGAAGATACTGGTTAACTCTTGCATTAGGAAGATGGACAGAATAGGGATGAGAAGAAGTAGAGAGTCTTGTGCAGCGAGGCCGCAGGAGGGGGAAGGCATGCAGTTAGCAAGTTCAGAAGAGCAGACAGCATGAAAACAGCGGTAGAAGACAGATAAAGATGCAACATATATATATATATATATATATATATATATATATATATATATATATATATATATATATATATATATATACCCTATTTTACGGCTTCCAAGACACTGCATCTTGGAAGACGCACCCTAATATTTGAAAGAAATTTCTAAGAAATAAAAAGTCATTCTCATACAAGAACGCATTCACCATATACCCGACCATTGAACACAAAAACATCAGAAGCAAGGAGCCTGCAAGACACTATTGTTTCACTACTCATTACAAATTTGCTGGAGCATTCACCACAAATTTAAAACTATGTAAATAAAAACACCATAGGTAAATACATATACACAGTGAAACAGTCCATCTCTTCTTGTTTTAGTGGTGGGCGACAGCATGTTTTGGATCTGTCGTTCACATTACAGAATCACTTGTTCGATCGCCGAAACCGAACACGTCAGTGCTGCAGTTTGTATTTATTCTATTTTGCAGTCGTGCTTCATAGGCTTTATCAATGTGAATACAATTCACAAGTGGAGTTTTGATGACTCTTGCTTGAATGAGTAAGCCACTTGGATGTTCTATTAATAAAGGTATAAAGACACCTGGCATGATGTGTGTGCGTTCGTGTGCATTATGTGTGTGTTGCAATGAGACGAGGGAGCAGCCCATTTTCTCCAAACGCTGAGTAGGCTGCAGGAAGGATTATGGCATTGTAAATACTTGTAACACCTAAGTACTGAGTTTACATAATATAAAAGGCTAAATTAAATGGTACTTAAGCTAACATCATAATGTAATGACTCAACATACAAATCCAGGTCGCTATCTGTCAAATGTCCAAGCTCACTTGAGGCTGGATGCTGCCTTACAATACAACATTCATCTTGGAAGACGCACTAGTATTTTTCAGGGTATTTTTTTAGGAAAAAAAGTGCGTCTTGTAAACCGTAAAATACGGTATATATATATATATATATATATATATATATATATATATATATATATATATATATATATATATATATATATATATATATATATATATATATATATATATATATATATATATATATATATATATATATATATATATATATATATATATATATATATATATATATATATATATATATATATATATATATATGCTTTTTCTGCCCACCTCCACCTGGGCCACACCATACTCCTTACTTGCATCGCATACATCGACTGTCTCATGACCACTTCTGCCCATGGAACATTTCCTGCTTCAATGCCCACGCCTCCTCTCTCAACATAGTGCATTACGCTCCCGGCTCTCTGCCCTGACCACCACAACACTCAACCTGCCCACCCTCCTAGCGGCCTCAGGCGTCCAACTCTCCTGGCAACCTGCTGTCCTTCGCCTTACTTGTACCTTCTTGAGGAAGACCGGCCAGCTGCCATGCCTGTGATACCCACACAGGACTACCCCAGGGCTCATAAGGATTTAAAAGAGGCCACTAAAATCTATGGATCCTTATGAGCCCTGGTGTAATCCTGTGTGTGTGTGTGTGTGTGTGTGTGTGTGTGTGTGTGTGTATTTATTTACCTAGTCGTATTTGTGTGTGCGTGTGTGTGTGTGACAACCATTGGAGCCTGTAATCTCTTCCTCTCCCCCTCCCCTTTTTTTTTTAACTGCATTACACACACACACACACACACACACACACACACACACACACACACATATATATATATATATATAGATGGCCTTATCAACTGAAGAGTCTGCCCATCACTGGTCTACGTTTGAATGTGCATCACAGTCTTGTTTATAGAAATCCTGCATTATGGAGTGGTCACATGGCCTTCAGTGGTTTTCAGATCTTATTCAGTCATGGTGGTAACGTCATTCTCGTCACATTTACATTGTAGATTCAGAGAGCGTACGTGGCAAAAACAAATAAGTGATTAGCCACTGCGAGCCAAGGGACAAACCACTGCTAAACCTGTATTCACATACATACATACATGTATTTGTGTAGCTATCCTTGTTCATTCGACGGGGAGAGAGAGAGAGAGAGAGAGAGAGAGAGAGAGAGAGAGAGAGAGAGAGAGAGAGAGAGAGAGAGAGAGAGAGAGAGAGAGAGAGAGAGAGAGAGAGAGAGAATTAAATCTGGCATCTCTAACCTAAAGGAAACAAGCATGAGGATCAGTGCAGGTGAATACAGCTCTAACAGTGGTTTGTCCCTTGGCTCCCGGTGGCTAATCACTTATTTGTTTTGCCACGTACGCTCTCTGAATCTGCAATCTGAATGTGACGAGAATGACAGTACCACCACTGATGACTGAATAAGATCTGAAAACCACTGAAGGCCATGTGACCACTCCGTAATGCAGGAAGGATGGCAGATTTCTATAAAACAAGACTGTGATGCACATTCAAACCTTGTACACAGGTAGAGTGCACGTGCTTCCCTTCCCCCCAACACACACACACACACACGCTCAACTCACAATCGAGAGACCCGGGTTCGAGTCCCAGTGTCGTAGTAAAAAATGTCCCGGAAGTGTCTTGCTCATCTGCGCATGCGTGGGTGGCCTATGCACTGCCAGACGCACGAGGAGTCAGGACAAGATTTACTAAGCATACTGCGCATGCGTGAGCAACACGTCATACTGCACCATCATGTATAGGGATAAATACATGTATTTTCCAAATTCTTTCGTCATATATAGTCAAATAAAATGTTTATTAAAAATTCAAATGATTGGCATATAAACAGGTCATTAATATCACGAATAAATAAATATTTCCATCTCAAGCATGATGATTCCACCCGATCGAACAGTTGTCACTTAGTGGAATCAATGAGGATTTTTAGGAGATATGGAGTGTTTTAAAGGATTAGAGAAATGGAGGAATAAAAATTAGGAGTTCTTTGTAAAGTCGAGAGATGGTCAAACCCCCTACCAAACTCTGCAAACTCTCAATTTAATGCCCATGGAATTTGCAAAAGGGTAACAAAAAAGTGAGGGACACGAGGGGAGATGAGAAGCGACGCCGACTCGAGCCTTATGTGCATTGGCCGAGCAAGACACTTCCGGGACATTTTTTACTGTGACACCGGCGCAGCGAGGCAAATGGGCAAGCCTCTTAATGTGTGGCCCCTGTTCACCTAGCAGTAAATAGGTACGGGATGTAACTCGAGGGTTTGTGGCCTCGCTATCCCGGTGTGTGGAGTGTGTTGTGGTCTCAGTCCTACCCGAAGATCAGTCTATGAGCTCTGAGCTCGCTCCATAATGGGGAAGACTGGCTGGGTGATCAGCAGGCGACCGAGGTGAATTACACACGAGAAGCGGTCGAGGAAGGACGCACTGGTGCCGTTCCGACAATCAGCTGATCTTCACTACGTACCTGTTGTACAGTATTTACAGTGGCCTAGGCAAGTAGTGTGGACTTGTTTTTCATGAAATCAATTATTAAAGAATCATGAGTAAAAAAGAGATTCCATCAAAATGCAGACATGAGGCTAGGGAAAGAATGAAAGCTGATGATGACTATGTTGGTGAGGGAGAGATCGCATTCGAAGGCTTCGATATGGCAAATACTTAACTACTTAAGAGACTGTTGAATATTGAACATAAACTAGATAAATTGATAAAGGAGAATATGGAAATGAAAGAGAATGAAGAACAGGAAAAAGAGTTTATAAAACTGAGAGAAAGGATAAAAAAATTGGAAGAAAACGAAGCTAGGCTAAGAGCGGAAAACAAAGAACTGAAAAAAGAAGTAGCTAACAACAAGAAGCAGATGGAAGAAGGACTCGGTAAAGCCGAGAAAGAAAAAGAGAAGCTGAAAGATCTGGTAAACAAAGAAGAGGAAAGAGTACAGAACGTGATTAAAAAAGAAGTACAAGCATGGAGAGTCCAAGATAAGAAAGATAAGGATGATTTTCAGGATGTGATTCAAGAACAACTTAAAGAAAAAGAAGAAAATATCACAAACAAAATGATAGGAGTCCTCAAGACAAAAGAAAATCTAGTTAGAGAAATTGCAGAAAAAAAGAAGAGTGTAGTCGTATTTGGAATAAAAGAAAAAAATATAAAATATAGACCAAGAAGAGAAAAAGAAGAAATTAAATCAGTCAAAGACCTACTAAAAAATCTAAACGATGAAGATAGGCAGAACTTGGAAGAGGAAGTAGAAGAAATAAACAGAATGGGACCATATCAAGAAGGTAAAACGAGACCAATTAAAATACTACTAAAATCACAAGCAGCAACAGAAGAAATATTATATAGAACAACAAAACTTAGAGAAACACAAGGCTGCAAGGATATCTATATAAAGAAAAATAGAAATGAGGAAGAAAGGAAGAGATACAATGAACTGGCAGCAGCAGTAAGGGAAAAAATAATGAAAGGTCAGAAGAGGAAAAAAGGCATTTTTGGAGAATTCTAGGAGACAGGATAAGGAAATGGTACATAAACGAGAAGGAAGAGAAAAAAGTGGAACAAGTTTAACTAAAAATGATAAAGGCAAGAGACTAAAAATGATGTATATGAACATAGATGGGGTTTTATCAAGTAAATTAGAATTAAAAGATTACATAAAGAAAGAAAATCCAGATATTGTATGCCTGGCTGAAACAAAACTAAATGAGGCAATCAAAATAGACTTGGATAATAGGTATAATGTATGGAGAAGAGACAGAGTGGGTAAAGGAGGAGGAGGAGTCATGATGATGTTAAGGAAGGAGATAGTGATAAACCAAGTAGAATGTGGGGAAGGAAAAGCAGAAGTACTGTATGTTAAGATGCATATTAATAAAAAAAAGTTAACAATCATTGTAACATATGTGCCACCAATAACAAATTCATGGACCAATTAAGAATATAAAGACATGATAGATGACACAATAAGTAGTCTAACGAGAATCATTAAAGAAAGAAGAAAAGTGATATTAGTAGGAGATTTCAACTGTAAAGAAGTGGACTGGGAAAATTATGAAAGTGGTATGGGGGAAGAAGCCTGGGGAGAAAGATTCCTGAACCTAATGATAGACAATATGATGGACCACAGTAAAGGAATGCACAAGATTCAGAGGAAACGACGAGCCGGCGAGATTGGACCTAATTTTTACAAGGGGTATACAAATGAATGATGATATAAGATATAAGTGCCCATTGGGAAAGTGACCATGTAATATTAGAAATGGATATAGAAGAGGGAAAGGAAGATAGAGACGATTCATACAAAGGAGAACGATTAAATTACAGAAAGGCTGATATTGATAATCTCAAGAACTGTTTTAAAAACGTAAACTGGGAGGAGATGGAAAACTCAGAGATGATGCAAGAGAAGTATAACTTATTTTTGGAAATATACAAAACAGGAGTCAGGGAATATGGCCCAAAATATAGACCTAAAGAAGAAGGAAAGAAAGATTGGTTTAATGCAAGATGTGCTAGGGCAAAGGAGAAAAGAGATGGAGCATGGAAAAGGTGGAGGAGAAATAGAAATCCAGTAAATAAGGAAAACTTCAAGGCAGGGAGAAATGAATATGTTAAGGTGAGGAAAGAAGAGGAAAAGAACTTTGAAAAGGACATTGTTGAAAAATGTAAGGAGCAACCAAAATTGTTCTACAGATTCATAAATGGAAAAATTAGGCAAAAAGAAACAACAGAAAGGTTAAAAGGAGAGAATGGGATAATGGAAGACCCAAAAAGTATGGCAGAACTGTTAAATAAAAAATTACAGGAGGTCTTTACTAAGGAATCTAAATTTGAAAGGCCACAGGGTAATAGAGAGACAATCTATATGAAAGAGATTAAAGTAACTAAGCTTGAAATAAAAGAGTTAATGAAGGAACTGGATGAAGAGAAGGCAATGGGACCAGATGAAGTCTCAGGCAGAATACTGAAAGAATGTAGGGAAGAACTAGCAAGTCCTATATACAACATCATAAAATGTTCAATAGAAAATGGAACAGTACCAGTAAAATGGAAAAGAGCTGAGGTGGTTCCCATATATAAGAGCAGAAGTGTAGTACAAGTGCAACAACTAGAGCATGAACAAGTCGACAAACCAAGTAAAACGAGAGCAAACAACAAAAATATACCGGTGACGACGGAGTGTCCCAACCACAACACCACCCTCCACCAACTCCAACACAGCTCTGCCCTCTACCCGCGCGCAGCCCACACAAGCCACCAACGGTGTGCCAAAACCCTCTCGAAACATTCCTGAAACCACCACAACAATAACCAAATAAACCACATCTCCCCATGATCTTAAGATCACAAAAACCAAATACACCCATCAACACCTCAACAGAATATTGAAAAACCTGAGAACAAACTTAATTAATGAAATCTGCCATCCATGCGGGAGGCCTCCTATTCCTTACTGGACGAGGCTCAACAGACACAGAGTCTCCCTCTCCCTTCCGAAGACTCTCCTCCTCTTCATCACCAGAACACTCCGCAGGTGGTTGTACTACTGGCCGGACATCCAACACATGCCTCGGCATACCATTAACAACAAGATTATTTGGAGAATTCACCTGTGTAACAGTCCCTTTTCCCCACTGAGTAGTACACCTAGCACTAACAGGTTTCACCCACACCTCATCTCCAATATGTACAGACAACTCGCTGCTCTGTCCCCTGACTTCAGGGTTTTTCACCCACGGGTATCTCCACTCGTAAGTATAGACTGAGCTCCGCGGTACCGATAACTCATCCTGCCCATATCTTGGTGTGCTGTTATACCAATACACAGCTTCCAAGGGAGAGATACCTCCTCTTTCAGCAATTGCCTTTACCGTCCTGTGATGTCTCTCAACAATCCCATTCCCTGACGGTCTGTATGCAGCTCTAAATACCCCATCTATATTCCAGCCTCGCAACATATCAGCCAAATGTTGAGACCGAAAAGCCGTGCCATTGTCCATCAACAACTCGTCTACTGGGCCCCTCTCCAAGAAAATGCTATTCAGTTTATCAGCTATGCAATGTGCATCCTCTCTCACTAACTTTCTCCAAATAGCAAAATGGCCTGGGACACAGTCCACCACAGATAAATACGGCACCCCTCTGTAATGGGTCACATCAACAGCCAATCGCTGCCAGTTAAACTTGGTACATATTTCTCCCTTTTGATGTGTTACAGGTGCAGGATCAATTGATTGACACCTCTCACAACCTTGTACAACCTTCTTCACATCATTCCTTGCTACAGTCTGGTCAACCTTTTTTACCAAGTACCAAGTTCAATCAACTCCCATATGATTGATGCCTATTGTGAACTGCACGCAAATCTGCTATTACTCCTGAGCACATATGTTCACTTTGTACATTCTCAACAGTCGAGGCAGCTCCCAGCCAGCTCTTCTTCACACGAGTTAACATATCAGCCTTATTCCAATCTGATGGCACCAACAATACCTCAATCTCCAACCCAAATTCTTTGATTAACTCTCTCAGATTTCCCAACCTGTGCTTAATGAGCATTTCTGCTGCTCCCTTCGTGTGCACTCGCTTTTCTGTACTTATCACACTTTTTAACTATGCCACAACAGTAGCAGAATCAACCTTCAACTCTAACGAAGTTATGCCCCACTTCAACGCCAGATTCACTCCCTTTAAAACCGCCTCCAGTTCTGCAACATTAATATGGTTAAAATCATCACTCTTTCTCAACCAGGCAGCATCCTCAACTGTTCTTCCCTTGATCTCCAACACTGTTCCAATTGCGATTTTACTTGCATCCGTCCAAACTACTCCATGAGTACTCCGAGGCACCAACCAGCTCCCCCTCACGGGATCCTCCCTAGCAACTCTATCCATAACCTCCTTGATCATACACATAGTCTGGTCACCAACGAGATCCTCCCAGTGAAATCCTTCTGCCTGTCGCTTAATGTAGCTACAGGCAACCCGTAACCATCCCGCAACAGGGTAATGCCCCACAAGCATCCCACATACTGAAAATAGCTCCCGCCTGGTAAGGGTGTCACCAATCTCTGGCAATGTTTTTCCTCTCCAAAAAACCAACTCGTCTCCTGATTTCGACAACTTCAATCCCAACACTGCAGTTCCCTCTCCAACTGCTTCCAGAGGTTTCATAATAAGCCCGTATTTATTCAAATGTTTGATCACATCCTGCACTGACACCCTACTTTCATCGACCGCAATGTCATCTATATACGAACTAGTTGCTGCCCCGATAACAGTATCCAAACTCGCACATATTTTAACACTTTTGACATTATACGAGGAACTGAATTTAAACCAAAACCCAATCTAGTGAGAGAGAATGTTTGACCTTTATAATCAACAAGTTGGTATGGCCACAATTCTTTATCGATCTTCAATTGAAGATAAGCCAATTTCAAGTCCACTAGAGATACATGCTTACCAATTTGGCGCCACTCCCTCAATTTCTCACTGCAAATACTGACAACATCATCACCTGTGTGACACAACGAAAGTATTCAACTCACGAAAATCGAGCACTGGCCACACTTTATTCTTTGCAGGTTGTTCCACTGCCATGAGAGCAATAATACCTGTAACAACATTCTCCCGCCAAGGCACCAGTATTCCCTCCTCAATCCATCTATCTACTTCCTTCTCAAACTCCAACTGCTTTTCGCTTGCCATATTTTTGTCGTAACACGACACTCTATTCTTGAGTTGAACAGGATGCTCAGACTTCCATGTCCATTTTATCGTCCAATGCTGCCCATCAAACTTAGCATGAAAATCAGTGTCATTTATTTCCAAAACACTGTCACCGTTAAAAGACTCGTCAACTTTATTAGCAGGCTGCTCATCTCCTTGCACTACAGCTACAGCTGGCTGACCTTCAACATGAACTTTGGAGTCTCCAAATTTAATTGTACCCCGACCAATGGTAACTCCGCCCAACTGATCAATAACATCAACTCCGACAACCACATCCACACCAACAACCAACTGATCTAACACCAGACCAGTCATAGTTCAGCACGTTACTAGCCGGCCATCAAAAGCACAAACACGAGCTTCACCATTACTGCTTCGAACAAACTTTGAACAAACTACAGTTGTAATACAACCAATAACTATTAATGCTCTCCCAACTATCCCACCTATTACTACATTGACAATGGGTAAACAACCTATACTTTCCAATGACAGAGCAACTTCCGGCGCTGAAATCACTCCTTTCTAGTTTCCCAAAATATGTTCTTGGCACCTGCTAGCAACATGTCCAAGTTTTCCACACCTAAAACACCTCACCTGTTCTTTACAATCTCTGATCATGTGTGGGCCTGAACAACGGAAACATTTACCTGAAAATTGATTGGCAGTATTTACCTGTCTAGGCCCTCTTACTGTCTCCTTAAGCTCCCTGGTCACAGCAGATAACTTCACTTGCGGCTTGGCTGTCAGGATTCTAACTCAACTAATTAAATCCCCCATCTCAAGTTTCAGAACATTGGGTAATTGCTGCAAAGAAACTCCTACATGATTGGGAAACCCATTCACAAATGTTAATTTAATAATATTCTCCAATCCTTCACCTGCAAATTGAGCCAACCCTACCAATCTCCTAATTTTGTTTGCATAGACATCAACAGGCTCCCCTGTCCACCGCTTCTGAACCAATTTTGCAAATGAGGTAAAGGCATCATCAGTGAACACTACTCTTAACTTCTCTTGAAGAATCTTTGCATCCGTTTGCTCTGCATCGGTTAAGTCCAAGTACAACGCCAATGCGTCGCCCTCCAAATACAATGGTATGAAACTGGCCACATCAGTAATCTTTTGCAACTTGGCCACCAGAGTAACTTTCTTCAACAATGACACTACATCACCCTCACCAGTAAATGGCTTTATCATGTCCATTGTTATTTTGGACGCAGCCATAATGAATGCCTAGATAGCTTGTAGTACAAGTGCAACAACAAGAGCAAGAACAAAACAAACCGAGTAAAATGAGAGCAAACAACAAAAATATACCGGTGACGACGGAGCGTCCCAACCAAAACACCACCTTCCACCAACTCCAACACAGCTCTGCCACGGCCTTTGTATACAGGCCTGAGGGATCAGATGTGACGTTAGCACAAGTAGGCCATTGCCGCGCCGCTCTGCTCATCTCTTTTCCCATAATTTTCCATCATTTCTGTTTTTATTGATGATCTATCTGTTTTGTCTTACAATATAAATGTATGATGATATTTTGCATTATTTTACCTGAAGCATATATTTTACTTAGTTTTTTTTATTAATTTCAAAATTTTTAGTACAATACTTTGTATAGGTTTTGAACTATTTCTTAATGCACTTTTTCATTTAGTTCTTGAACTTATTCTATTCATATGTAAGTTATGATATAATTCTTTTTTCATAATGATCCAGGATAACAGATATACATATTCATTTTTATTGACTACACAGTAATCATATACAGCAAACAATACTAATTAATTATTGACAACACAGTAAAGTAGTTTATGAAAATAAATAAGTTTGTGTGTGTGTGTGTGTGTGTGTGTGTGTGTGTATTTACCTAGTTGTATTTATCTAGTTGTAGTTTTACAGGGCCTGGGCTTTATGCTCGTGTGGTCCCGTCTCCATATCTACACTTATCCAATTTTTCTTTAAAACTATGTACACTCTTTGCTGATACCACTTCCTCACTCAAACTGTTCCAAGTCTTAACACATCTTTTGGAAACTAAATTTTTAACATCTCTCAGACATCGTCCCTTCCTTAGTTTTTACTATGCGATCTTGTGCTTCTAAAGTCATATTCTTCTCTCAGGATCAGTTTCTCATTATCCACTTCATCCATTCCGTTAATCAATTTATAAACTTGTATCAGATCCCTCTCTCTTCTCTGCTCCAAGGTTGGTAGATCCATTGCCTTTAGTCTCTCCTCATATGCCATCCCTTTAAATTCTGGAACCATTCTTGTAGCCATTTTTGTAGTCTCTAATTTTCTTATGTGTTTCTTTTATGGGAGTCCACACAACTCCTGCATATTCCAATCTAGGTCTTATTTTAGTACTTATCAATTTCTTCATAATTTCCTTGTCCATATAGTGAAATGCTACTCCAATATTCCTTAGCAAATTATACGTCTCTCTGAAAATTCTATCAATATGGCTAACCGGTTGATTATTTTCTTCCATTGTCACTCCCAAGTCCTTTTCCTTTTTTACTTTTTCTAGTTCTACTCCATCTCCCATCTTATAGATTCCCACTGGTCGTCTTTCACTTTTTCCCATTTCCATGACATGGCTTTTGTCCACATTGAATTCCATCTCCCATTTTTTGCTCCATTTCCAGATCTGGTTTAAGTCTTCCTGTAATATTTCACAATCCTCTTTTTGTTTAATGACTCTGCACAGTTTCGCATCGTCCGCAAACAGATTTATGTAGCTGTTCACTCCCTCTGGCATGTCATTTATATATACGAGAAAAAGTATTGGTGCCAATACTGACCCCTGTGGCACTCTGCTGTCTACTGTTCTCCATTTGGACTTCATATCTTTAACTATCGTCCTTATTTCTCTCCCCCTTAAGTAATTCTTCATCCATCTCAATGTGCTTCCTTTTAAGCCACCCTTCTCCTCTAACTTCCATAGTAATCTTTCATGTGGCACTTTATCAAAAGCCTTTTTTAGATCTAAATAAATACAGTCAACCCATCCCTCTCTCTCTTGTACTTTATCAACTATTCTAGAGTAGAAACTCAATAAATTTGTCACACATGACCGACCTTTTCTAAAACCAAATTGGCTATTTGATAATATTTTGTTGTCTTCAAGAAACTCGATCCATTGCTTCTTTATTACTTTTTCACACATCTTGCATATTACACTAGTTACCGGCCTGTAATTTAAAGGTTCTTCCTTTCTTCCGCTCTTATATATGGGAACCACCTCAGCTCTTTTCCACTCCACTGGCACTGTTCCATTTTCTATTGAGCATTTTATGATGTTGTATATTGGTCTTGCTAATTCTTCCCTACATTCTTTCAGTATTCTGCCTGAGACTTCATCCGGTCCCATTGCCTTTTCCTCATCCAATTCCGTCATCAACTTTTTTATTTCAAGCTTGGTTACTTTAATCTCTTTCATATAGACAGTCTCTCTATTACCCTGTGGTCTTTCAAATTTGGATTCCTTAGTAAAGACCTCATGAAATTTACTATTTAACAGTTTTGCCATACTTTTTGGGTCTTCCACCATTCCGTTTTCTCCTTTTAACCTTTCTATTGTTTCTTTTTGTCTTATTTTTCCATTTATGAATCTGTAGAACAATTTTGGTTGTTCCTTACATTTTTCGACAATGTCCTTTTCATAGTTCTTTTCTTCTTCCTTTCTCACCTTAGCATATTCATTTCTTGCTGTTTTGAAGTTTTCCTTATTTTCTGGATTTCTGTTTCTTCTCCACCTTTTCCATGCTCCATCTCGTTTCTCCTTTGCCCTGTCACATCTTGCATTAAACCAATCTTTCTTTCCTTCTTCTTTAGGTCTATATTTCGGAACATATTCCCTGACCCCAGTTTTGTATATTTCCAAAAATAAGTTATATTTCTCTTGAACCGTTAATGAGTTTTCCATCTCCTCCCAGTTTACGTTTTTTAAAATAGTTCTTGAGATTCTCAATATCAGCCTTTCTGTAATTTAATCGGTCTCTTTTGTATGATTCATCTCTATCTTCCTTTCCTTCTTCTATATCCATCTCTAATATTACATGGTCACTCTTTCCCAATGGGCACTTGTATCTTATATCATCGTTAATTGGTATATCCCTTGTAAAAACTAGGTCTAATCTTGCCGGCTCATCGTTTCCTCTGAATCTTTGTGTGTGTGTGTGTGTGTGTGTGTGTGTATTTACCTAATTGTAACATACGGGAAAGGAGCTATGCTCGTACTGTCCCGTCTCCATATCTACTAATGTCCAGCTTTTTCTTAAAATCATGAATATTCCTTGCGTTGACCACTTCCACATCTAAACTATTCCATGCTTCCACCCTTCTATGAGGGAAGCTATATTTTTTCACATCTCTCCTATAAGTGGCCATTTTTTAGTTTTTTCCCATGCCCTCTCGACACTCTTTCATTCCACATACACAGATCTTCCCTATCCATTTTTTCCATGCCAATCATCACTCTGTATATTGCTATCAGGTCTCCCCTTTCTCTTCTGTTTTCCAGGGTTGGAAGTTGCATTCTGTTCAGTCTGTCTTCATAAGTCAAATCTCTTAAGTCAGGCACCATTTTGTTGCAGCCCTCTGTACTTTCTCTAGTTTTCTTATGTGTTTCTTTAAGTTCGGAGCCCACTGTATTGTTGCATATTCAAGCCTTGGTCTTATCATTGCAGTAATTATTTTCTTCATCATTTCTTCATCTAAATATACAAACGCCACTCTTATGTTCCTCAATAAGTTCAATACTTCTCCAATTATTTTGTTTATATGTCTCTCTGGCGATAGGTCATTGGTAATTGTCACCCCAAGGTCTTTTTCTTCATGACTGGTTTTATGTCTTCATTTCCTATCTTGTACATACTCCTGATTCTTCTTTCACTCTTGCCAAACTCTAATTTCTTGCATTTTGTCGTGTTGAACTCCATTTGCCATGTACAGCTCCATTTCCATATTCTGTCCAAGTCTTCCTGGAGTAGTTCGCAATCTTTGTCACATCTCACTTTTCTTAACAATTTTGCATCGTCTGCAAATAGGCTCACATAACTGGACACCCCATCCACCATGTCATTTATGTAGACCGCAAACATTACTGGTGCCAACACTGATCCCTGTGGAACTCCACTCTCCACCAAGCCCCATTCTGATGGTCTGTCCTTAATTATTGTTCTCATTTCTCTTCCTACCAAAAGTCTTCCATCCATTTTAGTAAACTGCCATGCACTCCTCCTACCATTTCAAGTTTCCAGATCAGTCTCCGGTGTGGTACCTTATCAAAGGCCTTTTTTAAATCCAGATATATTCCATCAGCCCAACCATCTCTTTCCTGTATTACATCTATCACCCTCGAATAGTAACATATCAGGTTTGTCGTGCATGAACGCCCTTTTCTAAAACCAAATTGACACTCACAAAGTATGTCATTTTTCACCACCCTCTCACACATCTTAGCTACCACACTTGTAAGTGACACTGGTCTATAGTTCAATGGGTCTCTCTTGTTACCTGATTTATAGATTGGGACAATGTTAGCTCTTTTCCAGTCTTGGGGCACTACACCTTCCCTTAATGAGGCATCAATTACTTCACAAACTTTTTCTGCCAGTTGCTCCCTGCATTCTCTTAAAATCCATCCTGATACCCCATCAGGTCCCACAGCTTTTCTCACTTCTAAACTCCCCATCATATTCTTGATCTCCTCCACAGTTACTTGAAACTCCTTCATAATCCCTTTCTGTTCCATTACCAGTGGTTTGTCAAAAGCAGTCTCCTTTGTGAATACCTTCCGAAAGCATCCATTCATAGCCTCTGCCATTTCCTGGGATCCTCACTGCATACTCCATTTACTTCTAAACTTTCAATACTTTCTCTATTTTTGATGTTGTTGTTCACATGTCTGTAAAAAGCCTTGGTTGGTCTTTACATTTATCAATTATATCCTTTTCTTGTTTCTTTCTTTCTTCTCTTCTAATCAACACATATTCATTTCTTGCTCTTTTGTAACTTTCCACTGCTTAATCCGTCTTTTCCTTCTCCACCTCTTCCATGCATCCTCTTTTCTTGTTCTAGCCTTTTCACATCTATCGTTAAACCAGTCCTGCTTTCCAACTTCTCTATGTTGTCTTATTGGTACAAATTTTTCTCACCTTCTTTGTATATTTTTATAAATTCCTTCCACTTTTCATTTGCTCCTTAGCACTCTTGAATTTCATCCAATTTGTCTCTTGAAAGAATTTCTTTAGGTTTCCAAAATCTGTCTTGGCATAATTCCATCTTCCCACTTTATATTCTTCATTTCTTCTAGATTTCTCTTCATCTATCACCTTGAACTCCAAAACTGCATGATCACTCTTTGCTAAAGGGCACTCCACCCTCATCTCCTCAATGACCATTGGCTCTGTACTAAAGACCAAGTCCAGTCTTGACGATGCTCCTCTCCTCCAAACCTAGTATCTTCTTTGACCCACTGAGTTAACACATTTTCCATTGCCAGTGTCAATAGTGTATTTCCCCATGTTGTCTCTGATCCTTCCATTGACCAGTCCTCCCAACACACCTCTTTACAATTAAAATCTCCCATCATTATAGTTCGTTCACAGCCACCCAACATTTCTTCCAGACATGTTCCTGTATCACTTATCATTTCTTCATATTCCTGTACTGACCATGCATTTGTCTTAGGTGGTACGTACACCACTATGTAGTGCCTCTTTTTCCTTCATTAGTTTCTGCTCTGATCTTTAGCACTTCTGCCTTTCCCATACCTTCTTTCACTTGATCCACCTTTATATCTTTTTAACCAGCAACATCACTCCTCCTCCCATCTTACCTACTCTATTTCTTTTCCAAACATTATATTTCCTTCTCCAACCATCATCAGGTCTTCTCCTCTCTCAGTTTTGTTTCAGTAAGACCCACAATATCTGGGTTCTTGTCCCTCAAGTAATCGTTGAGTTCTAAAATCCCGATATCACTCCATTTATGTTGGAATACATTACATTCCGCTCATACGTAAGTTTCTTTAGTCCTTTCTTGCTGTACTTTTCTGGGTTATGAACCACTTCCTCAGTCTCATATCCAAGATTCTCCAGAAAAACTCTTTCTTCTCCTCTTCTGTCCTCTCTTCATTTTTTTCAAAGCCTCCTTTCTCAACTCATTTAACATTTCTCTTTCCTTTTCACCGAGATCTCTTCTCAACCAAATCTTCCTTGTTGTTTCCTGCTGGGCTAGCCTCCATGACTTCTCCACCAATTCATCTACATCCTTTTGTGACTTAAGTTTGATTCTTATTGGCCTCATACCTTCTCTTGTGAACTTTCCAATTCTATGGAAGTCCTCTATTTCTTGTACTAGGTCTTTTCCTCCTCCTGCACCACATTAATGATATTATTTATCACCTTTTTATGTTTTCTCTCTCTCCATTTTACTCGGTGTCTTATCCTCCTCCACACCAAATATCACCACACATCTCTTTTTGTCTACAGTTTCCCTCACCAATGTCTCATTTGACTTAATAACCTTCACCACTTTCTCAGCAATCTTCTCTTCTATGATCTGTTGATCTATAATTTCAGCAAGGCCCAAAGTTTTCTCCCAGACTCTTTGATTTCCTTTTCCAGACTTGCAACTTTGTAATTTACCTCCTTTCTTTCCACTTCCTGACTTTTTTCCATTCAGCCTGCTTCTCCATCACTTTTCCTAGAGATTCTCCACATTTTCGCAATTCACTTTAATTAGCTTAACTTCCTCTTTCAGTACTTCATTTTCCTTCTTCATATCGGCACACTCTTTCATTACATTGTCATAACTCGTTTCCAGGCCCCATACTTTTCAAACAGTTTTCAATTTTACCTTCCAACTCCAGAATTTTCTTCACATAAGCGCTCTTCTCCATTATTCCTTGAAATCCTGTGAAGTCTGATTCATCTTTCGAGTTCACGGCCGCCATGTTGCGCAGATGTAAACAAACCAGCTGATGGCTCAAACGCAGGCTACAGTTTATATTCACCTTCCTGGACATTATTTTGCTAATCAACAGTTAACATGACTATATGGAGACGGGACAAACATTACCAGCTCCTTTCCCACCTTGGTTACTCTTAGGCAATGGTAACTGTAGAATTAGAGATGATTGCTCTGGAGCTCAGCGACCACATCTGCCATGTGTGTGTGTGTGTATTTACCTAATTGTATTTACCTAATTGTAACATACGGGAAAAGAGCTATGCTCGTGTTGTCCCGTCTCCATATCTATTAATGTCCAGCTTTTTCTTAAAATCATGAATATTCCTTGCGTTGACCACTTCCACGTCTAAACTATTCCATGCTTCCACCCTTCTATGAGGGAAGCTATATTTTTTCACATCTCTCCTATAAGTGGCCATTTTTAGTTTTTTCCCATGCCCTCTCGACATTCTTTCATTCCACATACACAGATCTTCCCTATCCATTTTTTCCATGCCAATCATCACTCTGTATATTGCTATCAGGTCTCCCCTTTCTCTTCTGTTTTCCAGGGTCGGAAGTTGCATTCTTTTCAGTCTGTCTTCATAAGTCAAATCTCTTAAGTCAGGCACCATTTTGTTGCAGCCCTCTGTACTTTCTCTAGTTTCCTTATGTGTTTCTTTAAGTTCGAGCCCACTGTATTGTTGCATATTCAAGCCTCGGTCTTATCATTGCAGTAATTATTTTCTTCATCATTTCTTCATCTAAATATACGAACGCCACTCTTATGTTCCTCAATAAGTTCAATACTTCTCCAATTATTTTGTTTATATGTCTCTCTGGCGATAGGTCATTGGTAATTGTCACCCCAAGGTCTTTTTCTTCATGACTGGTTTTATGTCTTCATTTCCTATCTTGTACATACTCCTGATTCTTCTTTCACTCTTGCCAAACTCTATTTTCTTGCATTTTGTCGTGTTGAACTCCATTTGCCATGTACAGCTCCATTTCCATATTCTGTCCAAGTCTTCCTGGAGTAGTTCGCAATCTTTGTCACATCTCACTTTTCTTAACAATTTTGCATCGTCTGCAAATAGGCTCACATAACTGGACACCCCATCCACCATGTCATTTATGTAGACCGCGAACATTACTGGTGCCAACACTGATCCCTGTGGAACTCCACTCTCCACCAAGCCCCATTCTGATGGTCTGTCCTTAATTATTGTTCTCATTTCTCTTCCTACCAAAAGTCTTCCATCCATTTTAGTAAACTGCCATGCACTCCTCCTACCATTTCAAGTTTCCAGATCAGTCTCCGTGTGGTACCTTATCAAAGGCCTTTTTTAAATCCAGATATATTCCATCAGCCCAACCATCTCTTTCCTGTATTACATCTATCACCCTCGAATAGTAACATATCAGGTTTGTCGTGCATGAACGCCCTTTTCTAAAACCAAATTGACACTCACAAAGTATGTCATTTTCTCCAAGAAGTCTGTCCATCTATTCTTCACCACCCTCTCACACATCTTAGCTACCACACTTGTAAGTGACACTGGTCTATAGTTCAATGGGTCTCTCTTGTTACCTGATTTATAGATTGGGACAATGTTAGCTCTTTTCCAGTCTTGGGGCACTACACCTTCCCTTAATGAGGCATCAATTACTTCACAAACTTTTTCTGCCAGTTGCTCCCTGCATTCTCTTAAAATCCATCCTGATACCCCATCAGGTCCCACAGCTTTTCTCACTTCTAAACTCCCCATCATATTCTTGATCTCCTCCACAGTTACTTGAAACTCCTTCATAATCCCTTTCTGTTCCATTACCAGTGGTTTGTCAAAAGCAGTCTCCTTTGTGAATACCTTCCGAAAGCATCCATTCATAGCCTCTGCCATTTCCTGGGATCTTCACTGCATACTCCATTTACTTCTAAACTTTCAATACTTTCTCTATTTTTGATGTTGTTGTTCACATGTCTGTAAAAAAGCCTTGGTTGGTCTTTACATTTATCAATTATATCCTTTTCTTGTTTCTTTCTTTCTTCTCTTCTAATCAACACATATTCATTTCTTGCTCTTTTGTAACTTTCCCACTGCTTAATCCGTCTTTTCCTTCTCCACCTCTTCCATGCATCCTCTTTTCTTGTTCTAGCCTTTTCACATCTATCGTTAAACCAGTCCTGCTTTCCAACTTCTCTATGTTGTCTTATTGGTACAAATTTTTTCTCACCTTCTTTGTATATTTTTATAAATTCCTTCCACTTTTCATTTGCTCCTTAGCACTCTTGAATTTCATCCAATTTGTCTCTTGAAAGAATTTCTTTAGGTTTCCAAAATCTGTCTTGGCATAATTCCATCTTCCCACTTTATATTCTTCATTTCTTCTAGATTTCTCTTCATCTATCACCTTGAACTCCAAAACTGCATGATCACTCTTTGCTAAAGGGCACTCCACCCTCATCTCCTCAATGACCATTGGCTCTGTACTAAAGACCAAGTCCAGTCTTGACGATGCTCCCTCTCCTCCAAACCTAGTATCTTCTTTGACCCACTGAGTTAACACATTTTCCATTGCCAGTGTCAATAGTGTATTTCCCATGTTGTCTCTGATCCTTCCATTGACCAGTCCTCCCAACACACCTCTTTACAATTAAAATCTCCCATCATTATAGTTCGTTCACAGCCACCCAACATTTCTTCCAGACATGTTCCTGTATCACTTATCATTTCTTCATATTCCTGTACTGACCATGCATTTGTCTTAGGTGGTACGTACACCACTATGTAGTGCCTCTTTTTCCTTCATTAGTTTCTGCTCTGATCTTTAGCACTTCTGCCTTTCCCATACCTTCTTTCACTTGATCCACCTTTATATCTTTTTAACCAGCAACATCACTCCTCCTCCCATCTTACCTACTCTATTTCTTTTCCAAACATTATATTTCCTTCTCCAACCATCATCAGGTCTTCTCCTCTCTCAGTTTTGTTTCAGTAAGACCCACAATATCTGGGTTCTTGTCCCTCAAGTAATCGTTGAGTTCTAAAACCCCCGATATCACTCCATTTATGTTGGAATACATTACATTCCGCTCATACGTAAGTTTCTTTAGTCCTTTCTTACTGTACTTTTCTGGGTTATGAACCACTTCCTCAGTCTCATATCCAAGTGTGTGTGTGTGTGTGTGTGTGTGTGTGTGTGTGTGTGTGTGTGTGTGTGTGTGTGTGTGTGAAGTATAACAATTCTCACAATAGTGTTTGCATCTTCCTCTTCTTCCCTTGATTTTTATTTTCATCCAGCAGATCATTTTCCTTGGCACAATAATTATTAAGAAGGGAATTTGTTGAAGCCCAGACTAATAGTTTCTCTACTTTTTCAATACTGTGATTATTATGACAACTCTCGAGTGGGAGTAAAGCATAATTTTCTGCCACAACATTCAGCGTTACCTCTGTTGCCACAGCTCTTTGTTTCAATGAATGACAAAAATCTGGCATTTCTGTAAGCTTCTTGATTACTATGTAGTTGTACATGATGATATTTACAACATATTCATCAGGATAAAGCAATGCACCTCTGCTAATACCTTGAATATAATGACAGTTTGGTAGGTTCTCAATAGAGCTATTGATAGATAAAATAGTTTTACAAGAAGCACACTTAATTTTCTTTAAAACAAAAAAACAACAGTAACCTGCCAAATATGTTAAAACTGAAAGAACATCCATACTTTTTTCAACATCATCTTCTGTTACATCAATATGGAACATTTCTTCATCGGAAATGGAATTTACATCAGCATTGTCCAATACAAATTCTTTAAATTCTGACAGTGTTATGTTCTTGTTTTTGAAGGGTAAACTTAAAACAGACATCCGGATTTTTTTTTCACACTCGAATATTTGCCTGACAGATATGTTATAGTTGCACCCAGCAAGTTGGCGGTATTGGCTAAACCTAAACTCTAACTGATCTGTCTGAAAATTTGATGTTAATATAAAATTCATATTTAACTCATTAATGCAGTAACTGGTTAATTCCATAATCGCATTAGTAGTGTGTTTTAAAGCTGTAAAAGTTTCTCTGGTTAATTTTCCCCCGATTTCTGTCATGGAATCCCAGTGGTCTAACCAAATTGAAAATTTTTTAAGAAACACAAAACTTTCATCACTTGAATTTTTTGTTAGTGGACTCGCATACTTGTTGTTGAGGCGCTTACCTTTACAAGAAGAATTTACATTCATTATTGTCCACCTAGTGTTGATTATTGAGATGTAATTTGCAACATCTTCATAAGAAGGCAAGCTGTACTTTTTTCCGGCAGACCTCAGGGCTTCGGTGACATAATCGCTGAATATTCGGAGAGCCAATGTGACATTTTGTTTTTCTAAATTGGAGGGACACAACAACTTAAGATTAAGTTTGTATGCATGTTTTAGGAGTGAATTGGCTTCCAAAGAATGAAGTTTCTTTAGTGTGTTGAAGGGTGCAGTACAAGTTTCTTTTGTATGACTAAAGCCATCAATCGGAAAATATGGAAATTTCATAGTTTTTTCACTATCTCTTTGGCCTAGCCAGTTATTCCGAATACATTTCAGTAAGTGTACAGCATCAAACAAAAAAAGAGAGGTCTAGATTTCAATGAAGGGTGACGATATACTATTGAAAGTTGTGGAGTATTAGCAAAGAATGACATGGCCTTCTTATTAACCCCTTCCTTACCGCAAGCCTGTTTTGTGGTACGTGCGTACCACGCGCAAAAGCGAACTCGTGGTACCGCAAGATGCTGGCATGGTACGTGCGTACCACACCAATACATTTCCGTGTATAACCGTGGCCTGAGTGCGGATTTTGCCTTTTTCATACTCCACGTGGTTCACTATAAACAAACAAACACTGAAGGCGTTATTTTTAGCCACCCCAGCGTAACAAAACTATCCCCCCCACTAGCCAATCAATATCGGAGTTAATTTTTCATGCATAAACTATAAAGCAAATCACTATTCTTTGACATATATTATTCCCACAGTCCCCCCAAGAACATCAGTTCTCTAGTATCGGCCGTGGTGAAACTGCTCTATTGCCTCTAGTTAGAGATAATGGCGTCTGCTTCGTGTAGCAGCGATGAGGATTATCATAATTATGAGACAGATAGTGAGGATATACTGGAAGACTCTCCAGATGAATATGATTCAGACTATGATCCTGAAAAGAAATAGGAGAGAGTGATAGTGACAGCAGTGTTGAAACCCTCTCGGCAAGTGAGGGGGAGCAGCCTAGTTATGACTGCCTCAGGGCCACCCTCACCAGGTGCAGTGTGTGTGGTGCTGAATTTATGATTAGTGCACAATTTATGATTATGTTTACGTTTTCTTTTATTAATAAAATGACAAAAATATGTTTAGAAAAAAGTACATAACACTGAGTTAGAAAGAAATATAATGTGTAGATCTGGCTGTGAGGCACGTGCGCACACGGGCAGGGGGCTGCGGTATAGGAGGGGAACGCTTTGTTTATATCGGGCGGTGGCTGCGGTAAGGAAGGGGTTAATGCTGTTATTGTCTGTCACCACAGATATCACTCTGAATCCATTTTTTTCCAAGCCAATTACAATGTCCTTTATAAATGTGAAAAGAATTTCTGCTTTTAAAGTTCTAACTTGCAAAAATATGAACAACATCTTTAAAGTTTGAGCACACACTACTTATCATGAAAATGAAAGCACTCTTGGCAGCTTCATCACAATTAAAAGCAGAACCAACAACATTTCCTCCCTTGTAATCAAAATATTGCTTAATGTGTATTTCATCAATCATCAGGGAAACAGTCATATCATTTTGGGTAAAAAATTTAAACTTCTTTTTTATGTAAGAGAGGAAGTGACAATTTTGTTGTTCTGGTACTGGAGTCATGCTAAGAGAAAGAGACAGTAGTCGCACGGTTGAATAACATGGGAGAAGCAAGTAGCCAACATTTCTGAGTAATCTGTAACCTTGGGGGAAGCAGTTATACATAAGAGATGAGAAAACTATGAACTCAGGGGAATAACTTAGTCTCTTTTTTGTCATAAGGTGAAGCTGTTCACATATAAATTTCAAATTGTCTCTATACTTAGTGCTTGTTTCTTGCAGTTGTGTCAAGATGGAAATGACTAATTGTAGGAGAAATATGAATTTAGAGTCTGTAGGACAAGTACTGCTACTCATATTTTGTTCAAAGTCACATTCCCGAAGGTTACATAAAATTTCTTCCAGTGAGTCAATGCTATTAATTTCTGAAGGGATTTTGTAATTTTCTAGCTTTTCCAATTCAACACTCTCAAAAAATACTTTTACTCTACTTGAATCGCTGATTGTTACTGAACATTTAATTTTGGGCTCAGGGTTGGCAGTCACATGGCAAACCACTACTGAATCTTCTCTCTCAATAATCTTCCAGTACTTATCTAAATGTTTAAATTCTTTGACCAGTTCATCTAAATCTCTAAATTTTCTGCGCTCCTTAAGTTCTTCATGGTCAACAACACTCTGTTTAAGGGCTTCTTCAATTGCAATCTCTTCCATCCTGGATCTCCTTTCATCAGGTGATTCCCTCGCAGATACTGGTGACGGTGAGAGATAAGCGGGGCAGTTGGGAAGTTGCAAGGGAACAACTCCCTGTCGCAGTCATGGATGCTGTGGAGAGACGAATAATTATTATAATTTATTGTAAAGAATTTTCAAACTGAACCTCATATTACAAAATTTCTTAAAATAATCAGATAACTGTGTGTTTACTTGGTTTAAATACATTAAATAATTCACAACACCAATACAAACAGTTAGTAGACAACTATGCCTAGCAAGGAATACTCACAATAATATAAACTTTTCACCTAATAAAATTTAAAAAATATTTACAGTAGTTTATAGTATGAGTAAAAAAAATATTGATGAAGACATACTCGTAAGCCTACTTTGCTAAGGTGAGCGTCACTGTGGCCACTTATCCTGTACCATCAATTCTAATTAATTAAGCTTATGATGAAGCTGATTCTGGTCAGTACCCTGGGTCACAGGGCCACTGTGGCCACTAGTTGGATTGCCACAGTTACTTACCTATTTTATTGAGTTAACCCTAGGAAAGTCTATGGTCATTGGATTAAATCAAGCCAAAGACTGCAGTTTTAATATCATAAACATACCTTCAACTTGGCTTGGACTTTGGTCAAATTCCTCTCATCGAAAAAGGTCTCGCATTCGATGTCTTCTGGCCGAAAGAGCAGCTTACATACCTGAAAGAGTCCATTATGATAAATAACACAGTCAGCTAAATAATAGCATAAACCCTATACACCAACACCTGTGGTGATAACGTATATATATGTATTATAATACACACCCTTTAGACCAGCAAGTTAAAAACACACCCTTTAGACAAGCCAGCTAAAAACATCGCCTTTAGACCAGCAAGATAAACATACCCTTTAGACTAGCAACTTAAAAACACCCCCTTTAGACCATCAAGCTAAAAACATACACTTTAGACCAGCAACTTAAAAACACCTCCTTTAGACCAGCAAGCTGAAAACACTCCTTTTAGACCAACAAGGTAACCCCGCCCCCCTTTAGACCATCAAGCTAAAAACATCCCTTTAGACCAGCAAGCTAAAAACACCCTCTTTAGACCAGCACACTAAATACATCCCTTTAGACCAGCAAGCTAAAAACAACCCCTTCAGACCAACAAACTGAAAACACTCCTTATGGACCAACAAGCTAAACCACCCTCCTTTAGACCATCAAACTAAAAACACCCCTTTAAACCAGCAAGCTAAAAACTCCCCTTTTAGACCCCTTTAGATAGGTTAGGTTAAGATAGGTTATGGCAGGCTAGGGTTAGGTTATTGCCCACCTTTCTCTGTTTATCTCACCAACAATTAATTTGCATAAAAGCTGTTCTTGATTTTAAAACATTTAGGCTGTTCAATACATTTGTTTCATTACCTAACCTAACCTACCCTTACCTATCCTAACCAAACCTAAGGTAGTACTCGAGTAGCCAAGGTTCCTTATGTTCACCTACACTAAATATATCATAAACTGATATCATCACTTCATTATACAGGGTGTAACACGAGTTTCTGCGAATACTTCTAGAGGCAAAAGTACAAGTTATTCTAAGTAGAAAATGTTCTATACTCATATGACTTTTGAGGCTTTGTTTAGTCGTGGGTGAAATTTTTAAGTGTAGCTGGTACGGGCGATTGTTTTATTTCGTAGAAACACCATGTCCACCTTACTGTAAGTGTGTGGTACTTTCAACAGAGATTTTTGGTCTGTCAAAATCATGCAGTACCATCGAAATTTATTTACCATCAATCTTGGCGTGAAATTCCGAACAGCTGATCTGCTGGTAGCCTCCCTCAGGCAGGCAAGGTGTCCTAGTATAGCCTATTACTTTATTTGTCAGTAATTACAGACATTCTAACACTGTGTCAGATTTATCTGTAAATCACCTCTCTGTCAATACTACTCGTCTCATTGCAGAATATTGCTATACCCCAAAACTTGTAGAAATGATAGCGAGTTATCAGTTTGTTCAATGGTGAAAAGTAGTGAGTTATTCAATCATCATTTCTGCAAATTTGTAGGTGTTACAGTATCCCATGATCAGACAAGTGGTATTACAGATTAGGAATTTACCGGTAAACATTACACAATGTTAACATGTCTGTAATTAGTGACAAATAAAATAAAAGGCTAACCAACCTCCCTTGCAGGAAGGCGTTAGTGAGGCTATCTAGCAGAAAATTACCTGTTTGAAATTTCACGTTAAGACGGTGACGGTAAATAAATTTTGATTGTGCTGTGTGATTTTCCAAAGGAAGAAAATATATACAAAATGCCACACACTTACAGTAAGGTGGAGTAAGTTGATATAGTGTTTCTATGACATAAAACACCAGACCAGCCCAGCCGGTGTAACGGTCATCCCGTCACATGCACTTGAATTTCACCCCAAGACTAAACAAACTTGTACTTTCACCTCTAGAAGTATTCGCAGAAACTCCCTGTGTGTGAATAAAACTATACTAGTTGTATACAATAAACATTGGTTTAGTTTACTTACCTTGGTGTTTTTGGTTGGGGTGAAGTCTGGTCGCTTGATAGCATGAGGCCAAGCCCGCGCAAGCTTCTCTTCTTTTGGGAATGAAAATAAGCACACCTTTGGCCCACTTTTGTAATTCCCTTTACATAAAGGAACGCAACACTTGTAAGGCATGGCAGAAGGCCTAGTGAGTACACCAAAACCACTTAAAACAAGACCACGGTGGAGTTCAAAACACTCCTGACACATCCAGTAGACGTGGATGGCCTACTCGCACTGATGTCACGGCCGCATGACGTCACATCCATCAGGCCTGTATGAGAAAGCCGTGGCTCTGCCTTCTACCTGCGCGCAGCCCACACAAGCCACCAACGGTGCGCCGAAACCCTCTCGAAACATTCCCGAAACCACCACAACAATAACCAAATAAACCACAGGCAGGAAGGAAGAACCTTTAAATTAAAGACTGGTATCACTAACTAGTGTAATATGCAAGATGTGTGAAAGAATAATAAAGAAACAATGGATCAAGTTCCTTGAAGACAACAAATTAATATCAAATAGCCAATTTGGTTTTAGAAAAAGACGGTTGTGTGTAACTAATTTATTGAGTTTCTATTCTAGAATAGTTGATAGAGTACAAGAGAGAGAGGGATGGGTTGACTGTATATATTTGGATTTAAAAAAGGCATTTGACAAAGTGCCACATGCAAGATTACTGTGGAAGTTAGAGAAGGGTGGCTTGAAAGGAAGCACATTGAGATGGATAGAAAATTATTTGAGGGGGAGAGAAATAAGGCCGGTAGTTAAAGATATGAAGTCCAAGTGGAGAGCAGTAGAAAGCGGAGTGCCACAGGGGTCAGTATTGGCACCAATACTTTTCCTCATTTATATTAACGACATGCCAGAAGGAGTGAACAGCTACATAAATCTGTTTGCAGATGATACGAAACTGTGCAGAGTTATAAAGCAAAAGGAGGATTGTGAAATACTGCAAGAAGACCTAAATAAGATCTGGGAATGGAGTAAAAAGTGGGAAATGGAATTCAATGTGAACAAAAGCCATGTCATGGAAATGGGAAAGAGTGAAAGACGACCTGTGGGAATCTATAAGATGGGAGATGGAGTAGAACTGGAGAAAGTAAAAAGGAAAAGGACTTAGGAGTGACGATGGAAGAAAACAATCAACCAGTAAGCCATATTGATAGAATTTTTAGAGAAACATATAATTTGCTAAGGAATATTGGAGTAGCATTTCACTACATGGACAAAGAAATGATGAAGAAATTGATAAGTACTATAATAAGACCCAGATTGGAATATGCAGGAGTAGTGTGGACCCCTCATAAAAGAAACACATAAGGAAGTTGGAGAGACTACAAAAATGGCTACAAGAATGGTTCCAGAATTTGAAGGGATGACATATGAGGAGAGACTAAAGGCTATGGATCTGATAACCCTGGAACAAAGAAGAGAGAGAGGAGATCTGATACAAGTTTATAAATTGATCAACAGAATGGACCAAGTGGATAATGGGAAACTGATTCTGAGAGAAGAACATGACATTCGAAGCACAAGATCGCATGGTAAAAAGATGAGAAAAGGAAGATGCCTGAGAGATGTTAAAAAATATAGTTTCCCACAAAGATGTATTGAGACGTGGAACAGTTTAAACAAAGAAGTAGTGTCTGCAATGAGTGTGCATACTTTTAAAGTAAGATTGGATAAGTGTAGATATGGAGACGGGGCCACACGAGCATAAAGCCCAGGCCCTGTAAAACTACAACTAAGTAAATACACTGGAGTGGTATATATATATATATAAATATATATACAGTAAGGTCCCGGGTTACGTCGGTCTCGAGTTATGTCAAACTCGCACTTACGTCAGTCCACTATAAGGCAATTTATGATTTAAAAAATTGAAAATTTATAAATCGAGAGAGCGGGGTTTATTGTTATTGTTGGAGGCGTCACTAGTGGTTATCCACCACAGACCTCATGCTTGAATACAATAACACTCTCGTGCCTCAGTTCCACCACACCATCGCCCTGGCAAGAGTGTTCCTACATCTGCGTTTGCTGACTATCTTAGTATCTTGCTCAATGGCACCAAAAAAAAAAAAAACTCCTGAGTGATAGCAGTGATGCTAAGAAAAGGGAAACCATTACGCTACAAGAAAAAGTGGACATAATTAAAAGACATGAGAAGGGAGGCAGCAGCTGTGTGTAAGGGAGTGAAGAAGAAAATGGGAAGCCCGTTACCATGACAACGGGGAGGTTGACGACCTTGAGGGCTCGCACATCCATCACAACAATAACAACTCCGGAGCCTTCGCCTGGGCCACACGACACTCGCAGCTCACTTGCACCGTCTGCACTTGTCTGCTGATCCCTATTGCCCTTTCCTATTGCATTTCCTGCCCGCTGACGTTTCTCCCACCGCACTGCACTATGCTCCCAGCTTTCCACCCTAGGCATCACAACATTCGACCTGCCCACCCTACTGGCGGCCTCCGGCGTCCACCCCTCTGGCAACATGCAGTCCTTCGCGTTCGCGGCCCTAATCAACAACAAAAACAAGCTTGTGTTTCATATTCCTACATACTTGTGAATAACATAACAATATGACCTTTTACTTATATAACGCTTCTACTCCTACCGCACTCCACAAAGGTCCCAGCTGTTCGCCCTGGGCATCACAACATTCGACCTGCCCACCCTCCTGGCGGCCTCAGGCCGCCCCTCTCGGCAACCTGCAGTCCTTCGTGTTTGCGGCCCTAATCAATATATTCCTACATAGTTGTAAATAATATAGCAATATAACAATATAACTTTTTACTTACCTGAATAACCATAAAAAATTATTGGTTGAAAACTCGATAATATGTTTTGAAAGTACAAAAACTCGAGTTACGTACAAAATCGACTTACGTCATGTTTCAGGAACGTAACTCTGACGTAACTCGGGACCTTACTGTATATATCTTTGAATAAGTCATGAAAATGGTATGTTACGTATGTTATAAGACATTATGTTCCTTAGGGTAACTTAAAGAATTGCTTTAAGCATTACAAGACGATATATGTTGATTGATGCAGCTCAAGGATGCTTTAATGCAGTCTTAGTTGCTCTAGCTGCATATTCTTTAGTACACTTATTTATTTATCTTTTATTTATTTATTATTATTTTCTTTTTTTTATTATTTACCCCTTCCCACTGTCCAGAGTTAGATTTTTGATACTTGAACCTGAAGTCTTTGGCAAGGGGGTGGATGGCAAGGCCCATCCTCCTCCTTTGTTGTAATTATTTATTAATTCAACAATAAATGTATCAATCACTTACTCCTTCCTGGCGGAGGATCTATATAAACAAAGACGTTTTGAAAACGGAACTTTTTGTCGGATCTCCAATATATAAATGCTTGTTCTTATTTTACTGCACTAAGTTGTAGCATTGTCTATATACAGATAATTCCTCACAAGTAAAAAATATTCTTAAAATAAATAATTATTTGGCATCACAAATACCCAAGCACCGGTCAATATATCATATGGCGTCTCAAGGCCGCTCACAGCTTGTGCTTTGTTGATGGTGGATTTGCTACGCACATAAGCTAATATTGGATTTTTTTTTTTACTTTTTTCTTTTATCTATCATATCAAAGAGAAAGAACTGTACCACACGTCAGCAACGTTGCCTAAAAATGAATAGGTACAAAACAAGTATGGACGTATACGAAAAATACGAAGAAAAGTGGAAGTAAGGTCACAAGTCCTGGATGTAACTATAACATTCAAACCAATACACTGACATACATTATCACCAATCAAACACAAACAACACTTACATATAGATTCAATTGTTTGTTCAGTTTTGCGGCAGTCTATATTATATAAATGTCAATCTGGAGTACCCAACAGCTGGAAAACTATATATAGACATATGGAAGAAGGTCAGTAGAGTATCTATATAGACGATTTTTTATTTGGTAGTTCACCCATCTGCCCTGCCGCTGGGGAAGGGGTTTATTAAACGCACCATCAATTTCTTTACATTCCCATACGCTCCATTCTTTAATCTAATTAACTAATTTATTTATTTAATTTTAAGTAAGAAAGGAGAACTGGCCAAGGGCAACAACAATATAAAGAAAAAAAGGCCTACTCAGTTGTCAGTCTTCTTACAGAGCCGATATAATTAGCCAAAGAACAGCGACAAATGTCTTGAAACCATTGGAGCAACTGCAGGATGCTATTGTGTGCACCATTAGTGCTTCGAATTAATAAGGAAGAAACTCTCCCTGGGTAATGTTTACTGATTGATAGAGTTATTGCTGTTTATAGTAAAATACAACAAAGGAAAAGTACAAAGACTGCGAACCTCCCATAGATGGAGAGATGAAAAAAGAGTGTTCAGGCAATATCAGAACAATAGGGAGAGGAATATCAAAGATAAGCAGCGTCGAGTGATATGGCAAATATAATTTACAGCAACCTAACTGATAAACTGTGTTGCCATACGTCTCAATAACTTTTAAGTAGTACACCGTACACACAGCCAGTAACTTTCCATTACCGTAAAGCAAAAGTGATTGATTAATTGATTGATTGATATACTTATTGTTGCATTAATATTGAAATAGAATATATATATATATATATATATATATATATATATATATATATATATATATATATATATATATATATATATATACACAGACGCACACACACATACACACACACACTACACACTACAAAAAATGGCTACAAGAATGGTTCCAGAATTTAAAGGGATGACATATGAGGAGAGACTAAAAGCTATGGATCTACCAACCCTGGAACAGAGAAGAGAGAGAGAGGAGATCCGATACAAGTTTATAAATTGATTAACGGAATGGATCAAGTGGATAATGAGAAACTAATTCTGAGAGAAGAATATGACATTAGAAGCACAAGATCGCATAGTAAGAAACTGAGGAAGGGAAGATATCTGAGAGATGTTAAAAAATTTAGTTTCCCGCAAAGATGTGTTGAGACTTGGAAAAGATTGAGTGAGGAAGTGGTGTCAGCAAAGAGTGTACATACAGACAACCCCCGCTTAACGAAGGGGTTACGTTCCTAAAAAACACTTCGTTAAGCGAACCGATTATAACAAGTTTAACCCCTGATTTGAACTTCCACTGAGAGTAAGCAAAGCGAGAGTGCATCATAGTACAGTAAAAGGTTTAACTCTTAAACTGCGCCGATCGCTTATATAATCAAGCCTCTCGAGTACTGTGACATGGCGATCGCTTATGTAATCATGAATTTTCGTGGGGAATGTTTTGAAATTTCGTGGCGCGTTTCCCTTCAGACCTGCTCTTGTGACTCCTCCCCACTTAGTGTTACCATCATGAGGGCTCTAGATACTATAACAAGGGCCTCACTTGAGTTTTTACGGAAAAGTAGGAGACACCTGGCAACCCCTCTTGACTCGTTGGGTAGAATCCAGCCTTGAGTATCATAGAAAATGTAGAACACTTTATAGGGGAGACCAAATTATGCTATAGTTTATTACTTCTATCTCAACCAAGAGATTATTGTTATTATATCAGCTTCTTACGGCATAGGGGCAACAATCCTAGTAGCATATTGAGCTGTGGTATTGTACAGAGGACTTGTGTCATGCAGGACACACAAAACCACACACACACACACACGGCGTCGCCATCGCTGAGAGAGGACGGCTCGTCTCCGGCTGCGGAGTGCGGACGGGAAGAAGGAAAATACCTATGGTGTTGCAGGGCACGGGTAACTCTAAGTTAGTGTCCTGTTAATGTCCAACTGTCGCTTAGTGTTGAAAGTGAGGGATATGGAGAGTGATCCCTGAGAGGAGAGTGTGGGCGGTGATTGTTTTGGCCGTAATCAGCTGACGATAGCAAAAATGGCGTCTAGACAAACAAGAGACTTTGAAGGTTTTATTACTACGCCAAAAGGACTGGAGAAACTTGATATGGATGCAAGAATCCAGGCACTGGAAAGTAAGTTCCTAAACATTTTGTCAATAGAAGAAAAACTGGATAGAGTTCTAGCCGAGAATGATTCGTTCAAAAAAGAGATCTATTTGTTAACGCTAGCGAATAAAGAGCTATTGAAGGAAAAAGTAGAGATGGAGAAAGAAAACCAACAATTAAGGAAACAATGTGAAGAGATGAAGGCTAAACTCATGGAAATGGGGATAAAAATATCTGAAGGGGACTTGAGGAAGGAGGAATGCCTTAATCTAATTGATACCAGGATGAAAGAAGTGAACCATGAACATCAGGAGGTACAAAGGTCATTTAGGGAGATAGTAAAAAACCAGGAAGAGGAAAATAAAGGGATTACGCAGAGGGAAATGGTAAAGGCACTAAAGGAAAATGAGTATGTGGTGAGAGATATTGCTGAAAAGAAAAAATGTGTGATCATAATAGGATTGTGGGAGGAAACTAACAGGAACTGGCAGGACAGGCAGGATAAGGAAAATGACAAGATTAAGTCTTTACTGAACAAGATCTCTGTGGAAGAAGAGGACCTATATGCTGAGCTAGAAGAAAGTGTGAGATTGGGAGCTTTTGAGGAAGGCAAGAATAGACCATTAAAATTGAAATTAAAGTCTCAGGTGGCAGCGGAGGCCTTGTTGAGGAGGGCTTGGAAACTTAAGGACTCTGAAAAAACCAAAACAATTTACATAAGAAGAAATATGTCACAAGATGAGAGAATGAAAATGAAGGAGCTTGTAACTGAAGTGAAAGAGAGGAATAACGAAAGAACAGAGGAGGAAAAGACCAAGTTTTTTTGGATGATGAGAAATGGGAGGCTAAAGAAGTGGTGGATAAAACAGATGGAATAGGCATTACATGGAAGAATGAGACTAGGAATGGAATAAAAGTGACTTACATGAACATAGATGGATTTCTATCTAAGAGGCTAGAATGTATGGATTACCTAAGAAATAACGAACCACACATAATGTGTGTAGTGGAAACAAAGCTAAGGCCCGAAATAAAGCTAGACTGGTTTGTTGTAAAACACTACAAAGTATGGAGAAATGATAGAAAAAATAAAGGAGGTGGTGGTATAATGGTTCTTACTAAGGAAGATCCGATAGTGAAGGAGGTGAACTATAGTAAGAGAAATGAGGAAGTGATAAGTATGCTTATAACAGGTGGTAAGAGGAACATTAATATTATAACAGTATACATACCACCCAGAACCAGTGCTTGGGAATATGAACAGTACCAAATGGTGATGAAAAATACTCTAGACAGAATGAAGCAAGAACTCATCAGAAAGGATAGAGTGATGATAGTTGGAGACTTTAATTGCAAAGAAATAGTGTGGGAAGACTACGAAGTGGTGAATGGTGGTGAGTGGGCAGAAGAATTGTTAAAGGTAGCAACAAATAACTTGATGGCACAGTGGGTGAGATCACCAACAAGGTGCAGGGGACAAGATGTTGCAGCAAGGTTGGATTTGGTATTTACCAGGGGAATCTCTCTAAAGAGGAAATTGAACATGAAAGTCCCTTGGGAAAAGCGATCATGATGTCCTAAGCTTTGAGCTGGATACAGAATTAAGCACGAATAAGATTGTGGAACACAGGGAGGGAAAATTAAATTATACTAGGGCAAATTATAACCATATAAGGGAGTTCTTTAATGAAATTGACTGGTCCGTGGTATACCAGGAAAGGGATATGCAATTGAAATACGATAAATTTATGGATTTGTATAACTCTGCTGTGAAAAAGTTTGTGCCATATCACAGAAAGAGGACTTTAAATAACAAACAGTGGTTTAATAGAAATAGCATGGAAGAAACTTAAGAAAAACAGTGATGTATTATCAAGGGAAGTCTACAAAATAACAAGAAATAGATATGTTGAAATAAGGAGAACAGCACAGAAGGAATATGAACAGAGGGTGGTGGAAAACTGTGATAGTGACCCAAATATGTTTTACAAATTCATAAATGGAAAACTAAATAAAAGGAAGGTTATAGAAAAGGTAAAAAACGGGGAAGAAGTATATGAAAATGCTGGAGATATAGCTGAAATTTTGAACGACAACATTTGCAAAGTGTTTACAAAGGAGGAGCATTTTATGGGAGGAAGGCCTACGGAAATAAAGCAAATGCAGGACATCATGGTTACTAAGGAAGATGTAAGGAAAATTATAAGCAATCTGGATATTAATAAAACAATGGGGCCTGATGGCATATCTGGGAGGTTGCTAAATGAATGTAGGGATCAATTGTTGAACCCTGTATTTGATATTGTGGAAACCTCCATACTAACAGGATTAGTCCCGAAAGAGTGGAAAAGAGCTGACATTGTGCCTATATATAAGAATGGTAGTAGAATGGAACCGCTAAATTATAGACCAGTATCGTTGACTAGTATATTGTGCAAGGTATGTGAAGAAGTAATTAAAGCTAAGTGGAGTGAGTATCTAGAAAGTGAAAACATTCTGAGTGAAAGGCAGTTTGGTTTCAGAAAAGGAAGATCGTGTGTATCCAATTTATTATGCTTTTATTCAAGAGTGACTGACATACTACAACATAGAGAGGATGGGTGGATGCTATCTACCTGGACTTGAGAAAGGCCTTTGATAAAGTACCACACAATAGACTGATGTGGAAACTAAAGATGATTGGAGGAGTAAATGATAAACTAGCAAAATGGATGGAAAATTACTTAATGGGAAGAGAAATGAGAACAGTGGTGAGAGGAAGGAAGTCCGAGTGGAAGAAGGTAACCAGTGGAGTTCCACAAGGGTCAGTGCTGGGTCCCATCATGTTTTGATTTATGTTAATGATATGCCAGTAGGAATTGACAGTTATATGAACATGTTTGGACGATACTAAAATTATGAGGAGAGTAAAGAATGTGGAAGATTGTAACAAGTTACAGGAAGATCTTGATAAAATATATGAGTGGAGTAAAGAGTGGCAGATGGAATTTAATATAGACAAGACCCATGTTATGAAAATGGGAAGAAGTAGATACAGACCAAACAGGGATTACAGGCTGGGTGATGAGAAAATTAAAGAGACCAATGAGGAGAAAGACTTAGGAGTAACTGCAAAACACTTTGTCACCAGAGAAACACATTAACAAGATTTTTTGGAAAACATACAACATGCTTCAAAATATTGGCCTTGCATTCCACTACCTAGATGAAGGAATGATGAAGAAGATATTATGTACCTTAATAAGACCCCAGTTAGAATATGCAGCATGTGTTTGGTCACCGCATATGAAGAAAAATGTGAAGAAGGTGGAAAGGGTACAGAGGCTGGCAACAAGGATGGTACCAGGACTCAGGGAGTTAGACTATGAGGAAAGACTGAGGAAGCTGGGGTTGACCACATTAGAAGAGAGAAGAACAAGAGGAGACATGATAACTATGTATAAATTGGTGAACAAGATTGACATACTGGATAGAGAGTTGATAAAGGTGACCACAAGTAATCATCTTCAAGGACATGAAAAAAAGCTAATAAAGGACATCTGTCTAAATGACATGAGAAAATACAGTTTCCCGCATCGTAACATTGATAAGTGGAATAAACTGAGCAGTGATGTCGTTGACTCTGTGTGTGTCAATCAGATGAAAGAGAGATATGACAGGAATGGACAAGGAGACAGGACACAGAGAGCTTAGCTCGGGCCCTGTAATACACAAATAGGTAAATACACACACACAAACACAAAGCTCAATCAAACATACCCAATACGTACAAAACATCTGTACAGAGGATTCACACACACACACACACACACACACACACACACACACACACAAACAGATAAAGTTCTATCATACATACATATGTACAAAACATATGTACAGAAGACTCGTATCATGTAGGATACGCAGAAACATGCACACACACACACACACACACACCGAAAATGAAGAATTAAAAGTGGATGTAGCGAACTACAAGAAATTGATGGAAGAAGGACTTGGTAAAGCCGAGAAAGAAAAAGAGAAGCTAAAAGATCTAGTTAACAAAGAAGAAGAAAGAGTACAAGACGTGATTAAAAAAGAAGTACAAGCATGGAGAATCCAAGATAAGAAAGACAAGGAATCATTTCAAGAAGTATTTCAAGAACAGTTAAAAGAAGGAGATGAAAATATGACAAGCAAAATTATAGGAGTCCTCAAGAAAAAAGAAAATTTAGTAAGAGAAATTGCGGAAAAAAAGAAGTGTAATTATTTTTGGACTGAAAGAAAAAAATGTTAAATATAGACCAAGAAGGGAAAAAGACGAAATGAAATCAGTAAAAGACCTACTAAAACATCTGAATGACGAGGATAGACAGAACTTAGAAGAGGAAGAAGAAGAAATCTATAGAATGGGACCATATCAAGAAAGGAACAGTGAGACCAATTAAGATATTACTAAAATCACAAGCAGCAGCAGAAGAAGTACTATATAGAAAAACGAAACTCAGAGAAACAGAAGGTTGCAAAGATATATATATAAAGAAAAATAGAAACAAGGAGGAAAGGAAGAGACACAATGAACTGGTGGCAGAAGCAAGAGAAAAAAATAATGAAAGGTCAGAGGAGGAGAAGAAGGCATTTTTGGAGAATTATAGGAGACAGGATAAGGAAATGGTATATAAAAGAGAAAGAAGAGAAAAAAATGGAGCAAGTTTAACTAAAAATGATAAGAACAAGAAATAAAAAATGATGTATACAAACATAGATGGGATTTTATCTAGTAAATTAGAATTAAGAGATTACATAAAGAAAGAAGAACCAGATATTGTATGCCTGGTGGAAACAAAGTTAAATGAGGCAATAAAAATAGACATAGATAAAAGGTATAATATATGGAGGAGAGACAGAGTGGGTAAAGGAGGAGGAGGAGTCATAATGATGTTAAGGAAGGAGATAGTGGTAAATCAAGTGGAGTTTGGGAAGGAAAATCAGAAATACTGTATGTTAAGATACATATTATAAAAAGAGTTAACAATCATTGGAACATATGTGCCACCAAAAACAAACTCATGGACTAACCAAGAATATAGAGACATGATAGATGACACAATAAGGAGTCTTACAAGAATCATTAAGGAAAGGAGAAAAGTGATATTGGTAGGAGATTTCAACTGTAAGGAGGTAGACTGGGAAAATTATGAAAGTGGTATGGGGGAAGATGCCTGGGAGATAGATTCCTGAACCTAATGATAGATAATTTGATGGTCCAAAGAGTAAAGGAAAACACAAGATTCAGAGGAAACGATGAGCCAGCAAGATTAGACCTAGTTTTTACAAGGGATATACCAATTAACGATGATATAAGATACAAGTGCCCATTGGGAAAGAGTGACCATGTAATATTAGAAATGGATATAGAAGAAGGAAAGGAAGATAGAGATGAATCATACAAAGGAGACCGATTAAATTACAGAAAGGCTGATATTGAGAATCTCAAGAACTATTTTAAAAATGTAAACTGGGAGGAGATGGAAAACTCATTAACGGTTCAAGAGAAATATAACTTATTTTTGGAAATATACAAAACTGGGGTCAGAGAATATGTTCCGAAATATAGACCTAAAGAAGAAGGAAAGAAAGATTGGTTTAATGCAAGATGTGCTAGGGCAAAGGAGAAACGAGATGGAGCATGGAAAAGGTGGAGAAGAAACAGAAATCCAGAAAATAAGGAAAACTTCAAAACAGCAAGAAATGAATATGCTAAGGTGAGAAAGGAAGAAGAAAAGAACTATGAAAAGGACATTGTCGAAAAATGTAAGGAACAACCAAAATTGTTCTACAGATTCATAAATGGAAAAATAAGACAAAAAGAAACAATAGAAAAGTTAAAAGGAGAAAACGGAATGGTGGAAGACCCAAAAAGTATGGCAGAACTGTTAAATAGTAAATTTCATGAGGTCTTTACTAAGGAATCCAAATTTGAAAGACCACAGGGTAATAGAGAGACTGTCTATATGAAAGAGATTAAAGTAACCAAGCTTGAAATAAAAAAGTTGATGACGGAATTGGATGAGGAAAAGGCAATGGGAGCTGAGGTGGTTCCCATATATAAGAGCGGAAGGAAGGAAGAACCTTTAAATTACAGACCGGTATCACTAACTAGTGTAATATGCAAGATGTGTGAAAAAGTAATAAAGAAGCAATGGATTGAGTTTCTTGAAGACAACAAAATATTATCAAATAGCCAATTTGGTTTTAGAAAAGGTTGGTCATGTGTGACAAATTTATTGAGTTTCTACTCTAGAATAGTTGATAAAGTACAAGAGAGAGAGGATGGGTTGACTGTATTTATTTAGATCTAAAAAAGGCTTTTGATAAAGTGCCACATGAAAGATTACTATGGAAGTTAGAGGAGAAGGGTGGCTTAAAAGGAAGCACATTGAGATGGATGAAGAATTACTTAAGGGGGAGAGAAATAAGGACGATAGTTAAAGATATGAAGTCCAAGTGGAGAACAGTAGACAGCGGAGTGCCACAGGGGTCAGTATTGGCACCAATACTTTTTCTCGTATATACAAATGACATGCCAGAGGGAATGAACAGCTACATAAATCTGTTTGCAGACGATGCGAAACTGTGCAAAGTCATTAAACAAAAAGAGGATTGTGAAATACTACAGGAAGACTTAAACAAGATCTGGAAATGGAGCAAAAAATGGGAAATGGAATTCAATGTGGACAAAAGCCATGTCATGGAAATGGGAAAAAGTGAAAGACGACCAGTGGGAATCTATAAGATGGGAGATGGAGTAGAACTAGAAAAAGTAAAAAAGGAAAAGGACTTGGGAGTGACAATGGAAGAAAATAATCAACCGGTAAGCCATATTGATAGAATTTTCAGAGAGACTTATAATTTGCTAAGGAATATTGGAGTAGCATTTCACTATATGGACAAGGAAATGATGAAGAAATTGATAAGTACTAAAATAAGACCTAGATTGGAATATGCAGGAGTTGTGTGGACTCCCATAAAAGAAACACATAAGAAAATTAGAGACTACAAAAATGGCTACAAGAATGGTTCCAGAATTTAAAGGGATGACATATGAGGAGAGACTAAAGGCTATGGATCTACCAACCTTGGAGCAGAAAAGAGAGAGAGGGGATCTGATACAAGTTTATAAATTGATTAACGGAATGGATGAAGTGGATAATGAGAAACTGATCCTGAGATAAGAATATGACTTTAGAAGCACAAGATCGCATAGTAAGAAACTAAGGAAAGGACGATGTCTGAGAGATGTTAAAAAATTTAGTTTCCCGCAAAGATGTGTTGAGACTTGGAACAGTTTGAGTGAGGAAGTGGTGTCAGCAAAGAGTGTACATAGTTTTAAAGAAAAATTGGATAAGTGTAGATATGGAGACGGGACCACACGAGCATAAAGCCCAGGCCCTGTAAAACTACAACTAGGTAAATACACACACATATGTATGTATATATATATATATATATATATATATATATATATATATATATATATATATATATATATATATATATATATATATATATATATATATATATATATATATATATATATATATATATATATATATATATATATATATATATATATATATATCAATAAATCTCATTAAGCAACGATTAGCGTGTTATTGTTACACTTGCCTAGGGTGAGATGCTTCATCTTGATCTTGGTTCTACAGGTGTCCCAGGATTTCTCCTGAGGCAGGCCCTAGTATCGGCAGCTCCTGTAGGGGATAAAAAGAAAAAAAGGCGTTAAGAACCTAAATCAGACACCATCCTTAATACTACTAATCCCTGCATCTGGCACTCCACATTCTCTCCAGGAACTTGACAGCTTCAATCATCCTTTCACTCATGTCTCCACACAGTCCCAGCAGCAACACCATCCATTCCCTTCCAGTCTTCTCCACCCTGGCATCCCCGAGTTCCCTCAGCACCACTTGCATCATCTCATTTCTGTCTCCAGCATACTTCACACACTCCAGCAACACATGCTCCACCGTCTCGTCTCTCCCATGTCACACATCTGGCACACTTTGCTGCGGGACTCTGACCATCTGTAACTCCTTGTATTCACTCCATTCGCTCAGTCCAATACACTTCACCCTTCTGTCTATCTCTCTCTTCCACTTCCTTACATCCCACTCTGGGCCCTCTCCATTTCCAACAATCATGCTCCAATCACTCTCAACATGCTTCCCCTCAACTCGCTGGAATGCCCAACTAGTTTCCAGACCACTCTTCACTACCATCCTGACACACTTCTTCCCCCACCTGCTATTCCTAACATTCCATAGAAACAAACACATTCCTAACTATTCTTGCATCAATCATTCGTTCTAGCCTAGCCTTGAATCTCAGTGTTGCCTTCACATGCCTCTCTCTGAAGGTACTCCATCCCATGTCTCCCCTTAATGCCTCTATTGCTGCATACCCTGGTGCATTTAGAGCCATTCTTGCTACTCTGTTCTGTCCTATTTCTAGCTTCTCTAATTCACTTTCATTCCACGTCATCACATCCTTACCATACATGATGCTTGGAACAGCCACGCTCATCCAAACTTCTCGCAGCACATCATACTTGCTGGCTCTCATCCTTGCTGCACTTCCTAGCCGACCCACCCACTGGTTCACCAAACTCATCTTTTCATTCTTTGCTTTCACACAGCCATATGGATTCATCCACATCCCCAGATACTTGTATTCCTCAGCCTGTTGCACCTCATTTTCTCCACACCAAGTTTCTTTCATCATCTGACCTATTCACAACCATCACCTTGCTCTTCTCACTGCTGAATCTCACCCCAAAGTCTCTTCCATAGCCATCTACAGCATCCAGGAGACTTTGGAGCTCCTCTGCTGATTCATTCATGACTACCACATCATCTGCATACAAGAGCACACATACCCTATCATTCCCCACCTTTACTCCTGCATTCATCCTTCTCATTCTGGCAGCCAGTTCTTCTGTATATAAACTGAAGAGGGTTGGTGACAAAATACAACCCTGCCTGACTCCTCTCTCACTCTTTACCCAGTCTGTTTCTATGTCTCCTAGTCTATATCTAACTCTTGTGTCCACACACATACTTTGCACTATATTAACTATCTTTGAACTCAATCCAATCTTTTCTAAGACTCTGCCTAACATTCTTCTATTCACCCTGTCATATGCTTTCTCTATATCCAGAAAACCCAAGTATAATTTACTACCCTCATTCCTTTTCCTCTCAATCAGCTCATTCACCACAAATATGTTGTCTTCAGCTCTCCTATCCACACGGCAAACATTCTGTTCTTCACCCAGCACTCCAGTCTGTTCAATCCATTTACACAATCTCTCATTCAGCACACCACTGAACACTTTACCCACTGTATTCACTAATGCAATGGGCCTGTAATTTTCCAACTCATCTTTACTCTTGTATTCTCCCTTGTGTAACAGAGTCACCCTACATTAATTCCCCACTCTTGGCACTCTCTCTTCCTCCCACACCTGGTTAAAGAGCTCAGTCATCCTATCAATCAGAACTTCTCCATTTTTGTACATCTCATGTGGTATCTCATCCGGCCCTCCTGCCTTACCATTCTTTTGCCTTTTCACACATTTCTCCACTTTCTCTCTGCTGATTCTATCATTCAATTCATCCGCGTCCTTTCTCTCCAGTGTCACACACCCTTTTTTCACATCAAATACCTCACCAACACCTCCAATCTCTTCCCAGAACTCTTTGATCACCTTTCTCATCTCTTCCTTGCCTGTCACCACTGTCCCATTCACCTTGAGGCTCTCCACATTTTCACGGTCAGACATCCCCTCACCCCTCAGGAATCTATACCATTCTTTGCTACCTTCCACGCCTCTCTCTCTGAGGGACTGAATCACGCTTCTCTCACACCTACCCTTGGCATTCATTATCTTTCGTCACTCGCTGCTGCCTCACATATGCTGTCCATGCATTCTGGTACTCACTTTCTGCCTCTTCACTCTCATGCCTCCTCTTTCTCAGCTGTCTACACACCTTATTTAATCTCTTCCTCTCTCTCCTGGCATCCCTAACCTCATCGTTCCACCACGGCTTACACGTATGCTTTCTGGCACTCGTCCTCACATACCCTATCTGGCTGGCAGCTGCGTTCTTCACATTCTCAACAAATCTATCATTCAATTCATCCACATCATTCATGCTTTCATCTTCCCAGCATCTCTCACTCAGGACTACCTGGAAATTCTCCCATCCTGCATCTCTTAGCCTCCACCTTCTCCTCTTAGCTTTTGTATTCCTATTCTGTCTCCCATTCAACTTACACTCCAACACCAGCATGTTATGGTCCGAGACAACGTCAATCGTTCCATCATCGTCAATCCACATGCGGTCCACCAACTCACACATTCTCCTATTCACTAACATATAATCAATCGCAGACTCCTGGTTCCTCGCACACCAAGTCACTCGTCCTTCAGCCAGGGTCTCATTCAGGTTCTCCAACTCCATCTCATTTATAAAGCCGTCAAGCATTTCTCCATTCCTGTTCATTTGCTCGCCTAGGATACCTACATGTGCATTCATATCTCCCATAACAATCACTCTCTCTCCAGCAAATTCTCCCATAATCTTCCTTAGAATACAGGCAACCCCCGTTTAACGAAGGGTTGCGTTCCTAAAAAACACTTCGTTAAGCGAAACTTCGTTAAGTGAACCAATTATAACAAGTTTAACCCCTGATTTGAACTTCCATTGAGAGTAAGAAAAGCGAGAGTGCATCATAGTACAGTAAAAGGTTTAATGAAAGTAAAATTTATGAAGTTAAACATTTAGGTAGTTCAATTTAAATCATTATAATGTACACTAATGTATGTATGTACGTAACTTTATAATGTTGATGATCTTAACTTTATGAAGGATAGGAGAGTGAAACGGGAAAGACACTAACCGGCAACCTGTGGAATGTAAACAAAGTGCGCATCATGGTACCGCATACAAAACTTATGTACCACATTTCCACAAGGCTTTCCATTTTATCCATTGTAGAGTCACGAGTTCAGGTGGTTCTTTTAGCTTGCAAGAAAGATACGGTCTCACCAGCCTTCTTAATAGAGTCTGCTGACTTGAAAATAGTAGACAGTAGATGGAGTCAAGATGGTAGCCAGCAATGTTATTAGTTTTCTGGCCTCTCTCGTGTCTGTGAATAATACCCAGCTTCACTTCAAGAGTAAGACACTTCCTGGTCTTCTTAGGAACGTTAGGCCACATTGCAGGGCGTTTTGGTGGTAAGTTGAACTAGGGAAGATGAGCTGCTGCTGACGCTGTTATGTTTTGACTGCAGAGTGAGTGGTGTGCATGATCTTGATCTTGATCTTGATGCTACAGGTGATGCAGAATTTCTTCTGAGTCAGGCCTTTGTATCGGCAGCGCCTGTGTTGTCCACGAGAGGCTTGATCTTGATCTTGATCTTTATTCTACAGGTGTCTCAGGATTTCTCCTGAGGCAGGCCTTAGTACCAGCAGCTCCTGATGTATTCAAAAGCCTGTCAGCTTGCATGATACGGTGGGGCTTTCAAATTTGGAAAAAATTACCTGGATAAAACTTCGTTGAAGCAAGTTTGGTTTTCGTTAAACGAGCAGATGGTAGTAAAATGAAACCTTCGTTGTAGCGAAATTTCGTTGTGTGAACCTTCGTTAAACGGGGGATTGCCTGTACCAAACTTCCTGCTGTTCTCTGTCACTACTCTCTCACCCTCTACTGTCATGTATACTACAATCACCAGGGGTGTGGAGTCGGATTTTCAAAAGTCCGACTCCGGCTCCAGTAAATTTAAATGTTGCGACTCCAGGAAATTTGAAGGTTGCAACTCCGACTCCGACTCCGCTTTTTTTTTCTCTCGCTGATGAGGCCTTCTTGGCATCTGCTGAAGAGCGTTGTCAGCCTAGCTCAGCAAGGGGGAGAATGAAGATGCATACGCGACGCATATAATACAGGATCACACGATGTACTAGTACCACACTCATTTTACCATCGTTGGATATCACTTAGCAATTAACCTCTATGATAAATATACACATTAGCTCATGCAAAACACCATAAAATATGGCAAAAGGGGATACCCGTATTATCTGCTGTCTGGGTGGTTGTTGCGGCATGTACCGCTCTCCTTCCTTAGGGTATATCAACAAAATACAAAATAAAAAGCATGAAAAAATATTAAAAATACCAATATTCCCAGAGACTGCTTGATTGGATGCATCCTCCACAAAGTCAATTTCTCCCAATTTGTAGGAATCTCCATGAACTGGAATCTTTACTCGAAAATTTATCACGTAAAGGAGTTGGAGTCGCTCATATTTTTACCGACTCCGACTCCGGCCAAAAGTAGCCGACTCCTTGACTCCTCGATTCCGACTCCGACTCCACACTCCTGACAATCACCACCAAACTTTTACACTTCCTATGCTCACCTGTGCACTCTACCTTCACTGCTAGAATATCCTCACTCATGGCACAGCTTCCTACATTTAGTTTTTCTACTCTAAAATTCCTTTCCTTCCTATACATGATAGCTACCCCTCCTCCTACTCTGTCCTGCACCTTCTGTCCCTTTCCAATCATCACATACTCACTACCATCCACTTTCACATCATCCCTCAGGTGTGTCTCGGTCATTCTGACTAAGTCAAAATGCCACTCTTCCAGCTCCTTAGACACGTCCTCAAAATTTCCCAGTGCCCCATCCTCTCACATTCACACACCCAATCTTCATGCATCCTGACATCCGTGGGTACCTCCTCTTCCTTTCACATTCACACACTCTTTTGCTGCAGGTTCCCTTTCTCTCGGTAGCCTGCTCTCTTTCATGCTTCTGTCCTCCTTTTCTCTCATAAAAACACCCACCCCTCCTCTTCGGATTCTATCTTACTCCTTCTTACCTTCCTCCCATCGCTGAGCCCACTCCACCAGGTTCCAGGCCACCCACACCTTTCCTACATTGGACATATGCACTCTGTCCTGTGTCCACACCTGTCTCCAGTCCATCTCCCACAACTGCATCCCGTCACATTTCCAGTCTTCCAGCCTTCCTACCAACTTTCCATTCACCCATCTCCTCTCCGGACCAAAAGCCTGACGCTCCTTGTCCCACCTCTTAGGGATACACATCATCAAGGGCCTCCTGTGTACCTTGCGCTCCACCACTCTAACTATTTCCTCCATCACCCTAACTGTCTCCCATCCTCCTATATCTTCCAGCCCATTTCCTCCTCCCTCTATCACCACCAGGTCTTGGGGCTCCATCTGGTGAAGGGAATTCATCACCGCCTCACGGATGCCCCGGATATTGGCCCCTGGTTTGCTCTTATCCATCACCTTGTAGCCACCTTTGGACAGGGAGTATATTTCTTTTCCTATTCCTCTCATCAGGCTGTCTCCAAACAGCCACATCCTTCGAACTTTACTCCCTGTCTTGAGCCACAGTTGCTTGCCATCCTGGATATACCTCCAAGATTGCCGACCTACGCCCATCCACGCCGACTCAACATTACCCTGGTCCTCCTTACCTCTCTGTCCATTGACCTGTGTCTGGCTGGGGGTATACTGTACTTTCCTACTCCTAGCTCCTCCTCTGGCCTCCTCCTGTACCTTCGACTCCTTACTTGCCTCCCCCAAACTACTGTCCTCTTCCACCCTCAATTCTTCACCGCCACTCCCTTTGGCTACCACGGAGTCTGCTACAGCCTTGTTGCTGTAAGAGTGGTCAGACTCCTGTGGGGTCAGCGTACATGTGGCGCCCCCTACCACCTCTACTTCTCCCTCACTACTAGGGTCAGGGACCTCCCATGTCCTACCCGTGTCTCCCTCGTTCTTTGCCTTGCGTTTCTCCTCCCACCATGCCCTGGTAGTGTCTAGGCACTCAGGGCATAGGCCTATAAGGAAGTTGTTGCTCAGCAGCCTCTGGCTAGCTTCCTTTAGGCCCACACATCGCATGTGGTAACAATCACCACAAAACTCACACGCTATAGAAGTACTCTTATTATCCACCTCACCTTTACATACCTTACAGTCATTATCATACATCCTGCTTAATCACACAAGAAGAGAACGAAATATACAAAGAAAATCGGAAGCAAAAACACTATGATCTTGATCTTGATCTTGATGGTACAGGTGACGCAGAATTTCTTCTGGGTCAGGCCTTTGTATCGGCAGCTCCTGTAGGGAACATAAAGAACACCAGACAACAAAGAGGGCAATCACCATCTTTCACACCACTAGTTCCTGCATCTGGCACACCACATTCTCTCCAGGAACTCTTTCACGGCCTCAATCATCCTTTCATTTGTCTCCCCACACAGTCCCAGCAGCAACACCATCCATTCCCTTCCTGTCATCTCCACTCTGTCATGCCCCAGCTCCCTCAGCACCACTTGCATCATCTCATACCTGTCTCTGGCACTCCAGCACCACATGTTCCACTGTCTCATCCTCTCCCAAGTCACACATCTGGCACACTTTGCTGCGGGACTCAGACCATCTATAATTCCTTGCATTCACATCCATGCACTGTGCCCTAGCTCGGAAGAGAAGATCACCACCCAGGCTTCCCTCATACCACTTTTCATTCATTGGGGCCTCTTTCTCTCTATACCATACCAAGGTACTTTTTTGCTCCATCCTATTTCTCCAGTCATCCAGTCCCACACCTTTCACTACTCTGTCTATCTCACTCTTCCACTTCTTTTGCTCCATCCTATTTCTCCAGTCATCCAGTCCCACACCTTTCACTACTCTGTCTATCTCACTCTTCCACTTCCTTACATCCCATTCTCTACCTTCTCCATTTCTAACAATCATACTCCAGTCTCTCTCTAAATGTCTTCCTTCTACCTGTTGAAAAACCCAACTACTTACTAACCCACTCTTTGCTACCAGCCTGACACACCTCTTCCCCCACTTGCTACTCCTGACATTCCACAGAAACACTTTTCTCACTATCCTTGCATCATTCATTCGTTCTAACCTAGCCTTATACCTAAGGGTCACTTTCACATATCTCTCTCTAAAAGTGCTCCAACCCATATCACCCCTAAGGGCCTCTACTGCTGCATATTTAGGTGCATTAAATGCCATTCTTGCAACTCTATTCTGCCCTATTTCTAACTTATCTAGTTCACTCTCATTCCAAGCAATCACATCCATACCATACATGATGCTTGGAACAGCCACGCTCTTCCAAACTTCTCGCAGCACGTCATATTTACTCGCCCTCATCCTTGCTGCACTTCCTAGACGACCTACCCACTGATTTGCCATACTTATCTTCTCAATCTTAATCTTTACACAGCCATCCGGACTCATCCACATCCCCAGATACTTATATTCATCTGTCTGCTGCACCTCATTCACTCCTAATCTCCACACATGGTTCCTCTCATCCTCTGACCTATTCACAACCATTACCTTACTCTTTTCACTACTAAATCTCACTCCAAAATCTCTTCCATACCCATTTACTACATCAAGCATACTCTGTAGCTCTTCTGCCGATTCACTCATGACTACAACATCATCTGCATACAAGAGCACACCTATCTTATCATTTCCCACATTTACACCTGCATTCATTCTCCTCATTCTAGCAGCCAATTCTTCTGTATATAAGCTAAAGAGGGTTGGTGATAATATGCAACCCTGCCTAACTCCTCTTTCACTCTTCACCCAGTCTGTCTCTATATCCCCTAGTTTATACTTAGCTCTTGTATCCACATACATACTTCTCACTATGTTAACTATCTTTGCACTTAACCCAATCTTTTCTAACACCCTACCTAGCATTTCTCTGTTTACCCTATCACATGCTTTCTCTATGTCTAGGAAACCTAAGTATAGTTTGCTACCATCCCTTTTCTTTCTCTCAATCAATTCATTCACCACAAACAGATTGTCTTCTGCTCTCCTGTCCACTCGGAATCCATTTTGCTCTTCGCCTAACACTCCAACTCTTTCTCAATCCATTTGCACAATCTCTCATTCAACACCGCACTGAACACTTTGCCTACTGTGTTAACTAATGCAATCGGCCTGTAGTTCCTAAACTCATTCTTACTCTTATATCCTCCCTTATGCAACAAGGTCACCCTGCATTCATTCCACATTCTCGGCACTCTCTCCTCCTCCCACACCTGGTTGAACAACTCAGTCATCCTATCAATCACTACTTCTCCTCCATTTTTGTACATTTCATACGGTATCTCATCCGGCCCTGCTGCCTTCCCATTCTTCTGCTTCCTCACACATTTCACCACCTCCTCCCTGCTGATCCTTTCATTCAACTCATCTGCATCCTTTCTCTCCAGTGACACACGTCCTTCATCTACATCAAAGACCTCACCTACACCTCCAATCTCTTCCCAAAACTCTTTTATTGCCCTTCTCATTTCTTCCTTATCAGTCACCACTGCCCCATTCACCTTCAGGCTCTCCACATTCTCACTGTCAGGCATCCCCTCACCCCTCAGGAATCTGTACCATTCTCGCCCACCTCCCATACCTTTCTCTCTAAGGGCCTGAATCACACTTCTCTCACTTGTAACTTTAGCATTCATTATCTTTCTTCGTCATTCGCTGCTGACTCACATATCCTGCCCATGCATTCAGGTACTCCCTTTCAGCTTCCTCACTCTCATGTCTCCTCTTTCTTAACTGTCTGCACATCCTATTCAGTCTCTTTCTTTCCTTACTAGCATCCCTGATCTCATTATTCCACCACGGCCTACATGCATGCTTTCTGGCACTTGTTCTTGCATACCCTATCTGGCTTACTGCTGCATTACTCACATTTTCTACAAATCTATCATTCAGTTCATCCACGTCGCTTAGACTTTCATCCTCCCAGCTCCTCTCACTCAAGTCCACCTGGAAATTCTCCCATCCTACATCTCTCAATCTCCACTTTTTCCTCTTGGCCTTGGCATTTGTTCCATCTCTTCCATTCAACTTGCACTCTAACACCAGCATGTTATGGTCTGAGACTATGTCAATCATCCCATCTTCATCAATCCACATGCGGTCAACAACTTCACGCATTCTCCCATTCACTAGCATGTAGTCAATCGCAGACTCCTGGTTCCTCGCACTCCAAGTCACTCGTCCTTCAGCCAGGGTCTCATTGAGATTCTCCAAACTCACCTCATTCACAAGCTCATCCAGCATCTCACCATTCCTGTTCATTTGTTCACCTAACATACCTATGTGGGCATTCATGTCTCCCATAACAATCACTCTCTCTCCAGCATACTCTCTTGCAATCTTTTCAAAACACTATATTTTCTGCCATTCTCCTAACTGCTCTGTCGCCTTCCACTGTCATATACACTACCACTACGACTATCCTCTCAGCTCTGCCACTTTCACTCCTGCACTCCACTCGAACAGCTAGCACGTCCTCACTCTCAGCACTGTCTCCTATATCCAGCTCTTCCACTCTCAGGTTCCTCACCTTTCTGTGGAGCAAGGCTACGCCTCCTCCTAACTTATCCTGTTTTCTACGCCCTTTCCTATCATGACAAACTCATTTCCTTCCATATGCACCACGTCCGCAGGTGAGTCTCCGTGATACCTACCACATCCAAGCTCCATTCATTCAGCTCCTTGCATAAATCCTCAAACTTGCCAGTGCCCCATCCTCTCACATTCACACACCCAATCCTCATGCATCCTGACGCCCTGTGGGTACCTCCTCTTCCTTTTACATTTACACACTCTCCTCCCGCAGGTTCCCTTTCTCTCGGTAACCTGCTCTCTTTCACGCTTCTGTCCTCCTCTCTCATACAAACACCTGCCCCTTCTCTCTGGATTCTGTCCTATTCCCTGCTGCCTTCCTCCCAACGCTGAGCCCACTCCACCAAGTTCCAGGCCACCCACACCTTTCCAATATTGGACATGTGTATGCCATCCTGTGTCCACACCTGCCTCCAGTCCATCCTCTCCCACAGCTCCATCCCATCACATTTCCAGTCTTTCAGTCTTTTTTACTACCTTTCCATTCACCCATCTCCTCTCATTTACATTAAAAAGTCATTTCCACAGTATTTCACCCTTGTTTTCAGAATTGTGTACATTTAACAAGCCAGAAGATAAATAAAATTATTTAAATTATTTTCTTATGGAACCAGTCCTCCCCATCAATTCACTGGATATTTTCCCTACTAAGTTAAAATTTGTCATTGTTCACCTTACAAGTGGCAACAAACTCAGAATAAGAGGCGATCTTGGTACTAAAGTGGCCTAAATAGGCATGGTAAGATATTCCCCACACAGGTATTATGGCACTATGATATAAAGCAAAAGGAATGCAGACTGTTCTTTATATTCCTCCTGTCGGTTACTTCTGATATAAAACTGCTAACGAATAACAAAAATCTTAAGGAATATACTCGTTTCATCACATAATTGAGTTAAAATCTTCTTGGCAAGGCAATGTGCAGGCATCTATTTTGCCATGCTCTTATTTAGGGAAACTGGCCGGTAAGGCAGTCTTTTTATGACATATATAGGTTTGCTACCTAATAAAACTAATAAAAAGTAACTACAAAGTACAAAAATAGGCTTACCTGATATAAAAATGGAGTTGATAATCGTGGAGGACCTACCAGCATCAGCGAAGGGAGAGGCGAAGAGGCGGGTATGTTTACACCTTCTTGCGGACCCGTGGAGGCTCAAAACATTTCAACGGTACCGTTTTTATGATCAAGGAGTCTCTCGTCCGAAGGGGACGTTTAACAATACGGCTCTGAAGGTGAATGGGGCAGTGGTGACTAATAAGGAAGAAATGAGAAGGGCAATAAAAGAGTTTTGGGAAGAGATTGGAGGTGTAAGTGAGGTCTTTGATGTGGATGAAGGACATGTGTCACGCACTGGAGAGAAAGGATGCAGATGAGTTGAATGAAAGGATCAGCAGGGAGGAGGTGGAGAAATGTGTGAAGAAGCAGAAGAATGGGAAGGCAGCAGGGCCGGATGAGATACCGTATGAAATGTACAAAAATGGAGGAGAAGTAGTGATGATAGGATGACTGAGTTGTTCAACCAGGTGTGGGAGGAGGAGAGAGTGCCGAGAATGTGGAATGAATGCAGGGTGACCTTGTTGCATAAGGGAGGATATAAGAGTAAGAATGAGTTGAGGAACTACAGGCCGATTGCGTTAGTTAACACAGTAGGCAAAGTGTTCAGTGCGGTGTTGAATGAGAGATTGTGCAAATGGATTGAGAGAGTTGGAGTGTTAGGCGAAGAGCAAAATGGATTCCGAGTGGACAGGAGAGCAGAAGACAATCTGTTTGTGGTGAATGAATTGATTGAGAGAAAGAAAAGGGATGGTAGCAAACTATACTTAGGTTCCTAGACATAGAGAAAGCATATGATAGGGTAAACAGAGAAATGCTAGGTAGGGTGTTAGAAAAATTGGGTTAAGTGCAAAGATAGTTAACATAGTGAGAAGTATGTATGTGGATACAAGAGCTAAGTATAAACTAGGGATATAGAGACAGACTGGGTGAAGAGTGAAAGAGGAGTTAGGCAGGGTTGCATATTATCACCAACCCTCTTTAGCTTATATACAGAAGAATTGGCTGCTAGAATGAGGAGAATGAATGCAGGTGTAAATGTGGGAAATGATAAGATAGATGTGCTCTTGTATGCAGATGATGTTGTAGTCATGAGTGAGTCGGCAGAAGAGCTACAGAGTATGCTTGATGTAGTAGATGGGTATGGAAGAGATTTTGGAGTGAGATTTAGTAGTGAAAAGAGTAAGGTAATGGTTGTACTTAATGCACCTAGATATGCAGCAGTAGAGGCCCTTAGGGGTGATATGGGTTGGAGCACTTTTAGAGAGAGATATGTGAAAGCGACCCTAAAGTATACGGCTAGGTTAGAACGAATGAATGATGCAAGGATAGTGAGAAAAGTGTTTCTGTGGAATGTCAGGAGTAGCAAGTGAGGGAAGAGGTGTGTCAGGCTGGTAGCAAAGAGTGGGTTAGTAAGTAGTTGGGTTTTTCAACAGGTAGAAGGAAGACATTTAGAGAGAGACTGGAGTATGATTGTTAGAAATGGAGAAGGTAGAGAATGGGATGTAAGGAAGTGGAAGAGTGAGATAGACAGAGTAGTGAAAGGTGTGGGACTGGATGACTGGAGAAATAGGATGGAGCAAAAGAGTACCTTGGTATGGTATAGAGAGAAAGAGGCCCCAATGTATGAAAAGTGGTATGACGGAAGCCTGGGTGGTGATCTTCTCTTCCGAGCTAGGGCACAGTGCATGGATGTGAATGCAAGGAATTATAGATGGTCAGAGTCCCGCAGCAAAGTGTGCCAGATGTGTGACTTGGGAGAGGATGAGACAGTGGAACATGTGGTGGTGGAGTGTGTGAAGTATGCCAGAGACAGGTATGAGATGATGCAAGTGGTGCTGAGGAGCTGGGGCATGACAGAGTGGAGATGACAGGAAGGGAATGGATGGTGTTGCTGCTGGGACTGTGTGGGGAGACGAATGAAAGGATGATTGAGGCTGTGAAAGAGTTCCTGGAGAGAATGTGGCGTGCCAGATGCAGGAACTAGTGGTGTGAAAGATGGTGATTGCCCTCTTTGTTGTCTGGTATTCTTTATGTTCCCTACAGGAGCTGCCGATACAAAGGCCTGACCCAGAAGAAATTCTGCGTCAAGATCAAGATCAAGACCAGAGCCAGACCTTTGGATCGGCTGCTCCTGTAGAGGACAAAAAAGACAAAACAGAAAAAAAAGAAAGAAAAAAAGTAGCATTTCTCTTCGTTAATGATCCCTACACCTCGCTCGCCACATTCTTTCCAGATACTCCTTCACAGCCTCCATCATCCTTTCACTCGTCTCTCTGCACAGTCCCAGCAGCAACACCATCCATTCCCTTCCTGTCTTCTCCACTCTTTCATTCCTATTATACCCTAATTCACTCAAGATCACTTGCATCATCTCATGCCTGTCTCTCTCATACTTCTCACACTCCAGCATGACATGCTCCACCGTCTCGTCCTCCCCCATGTCACACATCTGGCACACCTTGCTTTGGGACTCAGACCACCTGTAGTTCCTTGCATTCACATCCATACACTGTGCCCTAGCTCGAAAGAGGTCACCACCCAGGCTGCCATCATACCACCTTTCATACATCGGGGCTTCCTTTTCCTTGTATCATTCCAGGGTACTCTTTCGTTCCATCCCATTCTTCCATATATTCAGTCCCACCCACTTCACCTCTCTGTCTATCTCACTCTTCCATTTCCTTGCATCCCATTCAGTTCCTACCCTGCCTCCTCTTGTCACGATCCATTCACGCTCACTTTGATTCCTCCCAGCCATTCTCATCCCCCATACCACTTGTAAACCACTCCTCTCTGTCATTCCTCCACTGACTTCCACTTTCATTCCACAGGTACACCTTCCTCACTATTCTTTCCTCATCCATTCTTTCCAGCCTGACCTTGTATCTAAGTGTAGCTTTAATTTTTTTTTTTTTTTAAGTATGGTGAAAATAAGAAAGCCTAGCTAAAGAGAAGGTGAGTGGGAAAAGAAGGGGTGAAATAAAGTAGAAGAGAGAATAGGTAGTGGGCTTGACCACTTCGCTATTATTATTATTATTATTTTTTTTTTTATTACAACCGTCAGACACACGCCTCCATTCATACACACACACACACACACACACACACACATGCTCAGGCAGAACCCAGCTTTCCCTATAACAACAGACTCTCGGGGAAGGAACGCCTGTCATACTGCTGGGGAGAGAGAGAGAGAGAGAGAGAGAGAGAGTATTTTCTTTAGTGCAGTAACCCATGTGCGAAACTTTGTGTAACAGCCCTCCCCGAGAGAGAGACAGCTAAGACCCTAGTAGTAATGACTGTCCTGTGCTGTGACCGTGAGTTATTTACAGTGGTCCGACTCCACTCACACGCAGATACACACATACACATGCACATGGACAAATGCATATGCACATGTACATGCACAGCAATAAGCAGAGTCAGGGTTGTCTCCATTCAAATTCTGACTTTCTTTTCAGGCAAAGATTTATTATATTATTCAAAGTGAGTTGGCTTTCAATTCTGTCTATTTATTTTATTTATTTTTTTTCATTATAAATAAAGTTATTTGTTGTGAGTAATAAAATAAAAGATTTATGTGGTTTAATGTATGAATAGGTAGGGTGGGTAGTTAGTTAGTAATTAGTTGTAGAAAAGGTTAAATTTGTTAGTAGGAATAGGATAGTAGGATATGGTGGATAGGATGTAAGGTTAGGGTGTGATACATTGAGTATTTATGGAAGGAAAAAGGACATTAAGTAAGGTAGCTCCATCTTGTATCGGTGCGCCCGTTAATTATGGTGTGGTCCTTGCGGCAGGAATCAATCTGTGAAAACTAGAAGAAAAATTAAATTTGTCACGTAAAAATTGCCTCGGGTTCCTCCATATTAATTATCGCACTACATTTGGGGAACCATGTATGTGACCTGTTCCTATCTGCCACGAGTTCTTCATATAGCGCATTTTCATTTAATCTTATGGTCTCCCATGTTTTCTTAGCTTTTTGATGATTGAAAATATTCAATGGAATGATTTTGTATCTTAGATGTAATTCTTTCAAATTCAATTGTTCTTCGTTGCAGTGTATAAATCGGACAGCTTTGTTTAGGATACGTTGTATCTTTTTCTTTTGAGTTAATGAGGACATACATATCGGTATTGAAGGGTATGTTAAAATTGGTACTAGTAAAGTCTTTATTAGTGTGGTTTTTAAAGCAGGTGTTAAACTACTGAATCTTCGGAGTTGAGATAAGATTCCTCTACCTTTATGAATTGTTTTTGTGATGTGGCCAATAAATCCAGTAGAGCCAATATTAAGACCAAGCAGTTTCCCATTGTTACACGTCTCAATTTCTTTTCCATTTACTGTCATTTTTTGAGTTTTACGTTGTGCAATTGGTATAATTTTAAATTTCTCTTCATTTGTTTTTATTTTCCATTGTCTTTCAAATTTGTTTATTCTCTCGATTTCCCGTTCAACCTTTACTTTCATCATTAATTTTGACTTACTTTGTGTTGTAATAATTTGTGTAATGTCATCTGCGTACATGGTGTCCATACATCCAAATTCAGCTCGAGGAAGATCGTTTGTATACAACGTATACAACGAAGGTGATAAAACACTTCCCTGCGGGACACCGCTTAGTAGATTTATTACATTGCTATAGTCATTACCAATGTTGATTTGGGCTTTTCTGTTATCTAAAAAATTGCACAATATTTTCTCTAGGAAATCAGGAAGCCACAATCTTAAGATTTTATATTCTAACCCGTTATGCCAGACTTTATCGAAGGCTTTTGTGACATCCCTTAACCCATACAGCGTCAGCAGATCTGAGACTTTGTGATTTCGCCAGTGCTGGCCACATCATGGATTTTTTTTTATTTGTTAAACCAGTCTTAAATGATGTTAAACAAATGGAAATGACAGTCATTCCTCCCAAAACTGACTGGAAGTGGTATTAATTGGTGCGAGATGTTTTGCGCTAAGGTTAGCGACTTAGCAAAGCCTATGTGACTAGTTTATTCGCTTCCTCGTTTCTCACCAGTCGATTCCCGAGTTGGACACATGCATAATATCGTTCCTGAGTTGAAAGAAAAACAAAATGTCATGTTTTGCTGTTTGGGAGCACTTGTGGCTAAAAATAGACACGAGATATCACGAGGGAGTGTTGCCTTTCGCGGTGCAAATATTTTCTGAGTAATATGTACTTGTATTTCGTTATAACAAAGCGGCTGAAAAATTCTTATTTATGTCATACAAAGTTTTCACTACCACAATATAACAGTTACCAAAAATATCTGAAAACGTAAGAGTAAGTAATGGAAATTACGCTTTGTTCATATTAGCGAAGTTGAGGCGTCAGTTTCCCGCTACACCTAGCTGAAGGCAGCAGAAACTGCTAAAGTTCAGATATGTAATAAATAAATATAGGAAGGATTCATGTTAGCAGGGACGAGGAGGCAGCATGAGCAATGTCTACAGTGCATGATGGCAGTATAATGGTAGATTTTGAGGATGCAATACCTCCGAAAACACAAGGAAGTTTGCCGACGTATCTCATACGTCTCTGACGCCCTGTTCGCTCAGAGTAGCCGACGTATCTCGTACGTCTCTGACGCTGTACGGGTTAAGACCATGTAAACTTGCTTTTTGTTAGCTAAAGAGTTGGCGATTGTTTCATAGGTTGATGTAATTGCAGTATGAGTGCCTTTATATGTCCTGAAGGTGGTAATTCGTTAATTTGGTCAAAAAAATTGAAAAATTGGAAACTTGGTACTTGGGTTTGTCTCTGGAGAGGGAAGCCATGGCCGAAGTTGCCAGGCGCATAACGCACTGCTTACCTGGTAATGGCGGGTTTAAAGGGCCGGCCCTTTAAATACCCAAGCGTGCATACGCCCCTTTTTCTTCTAGTCTTTGTTTTGCTTGTATTTATTTCCTTTTTTGAGCTGTTTTATTTTTTTTTGCGTAATGTACGATAGTTTAGGATCAGGCAGTGAGGGTGAGGAAGACGCTACTCCCTCAGTACCAATCGATACAGCCTTAGGGAGTGCGCGTGCGTGCAGCCTATCTGTTGATCGTATTTTACACGTGTTGGGTTCCCAAATTGTGACAATGCCACGTGTAAGGCTATGATGTAACATGGCCTGAAACTATCTAAACAGCCACTACCAGCCTCCAAGCAGTTGTCAAGGGATTATGTAAGTACATATCTGAGTTTGGTACATATTGGAGTGAGTTATGTGGGGGTTTTGAAGATGTTCACAGAGAAATGCATTTTCTCGACTTTCAGTTTTTCAGCATATACTGTTGAATAACTTTTTCAGTAATTGGTCAATTTCAAAAATTTTTGCAGCAAAATGATCAACAACCTCATCTTAACAAATGCAAGCATGATAATGCATGAACTCACTCAAATAAATTTACAACAGGCTTATAAACTCAAATTTTTGATGAAAAAAAAAAGGTAACAATTTGGCGTGTAATGAAATTGTTATAACATAGGTTATGTGTATGCCGATGCTTACATTTATTTGTTGTTATGTATATTATATGTGGTTAAGAGGAAATTGCCACACTGTTATTAGTTTTGATTTTATAATGGTATTTTGAATTATTTTCTTATCGCCGAAAAAATATTTATTGCAAAAAAACTATGCCACATTTGTGTACCAAATTAACACTGAAGACGTACACCATAAACGTACACCTTGTGTATAAATATTATTGAATTCGGTGAAAAAATAGCAATGGGAGAGCCAAAAAACCGATATTGATATCGAGTCATCGAATAACAGCCATGTTGTCGTTCTTTTATGATATTATTTTCCGATAAAAAGGTGTTTAGTCTGGCCTGTATAAGTCTTTCAAAGATCTTATCCGGCACTTCAGGCAATGAAATAGGGCAGTAATTTATAGGATTTACGGGAATTTTATCTTTTTTAGGGATAAATCTTATTATTGCTTCTTTAAATATATAAGGGAAGTATCCTATTGACAAGCACGCATTAAATATGTTTTGTAGTTGTTCTAACGTCTTTTGAGTGCAATTCTGTAATATTTGAATATTTATCTTACTTGACCCGGGTGTTTTCTTTTTTGATCTGCAAATATATGATTTTATTTCATCCAAGGTTATTTTCTCTAGTGTGATAGTCTTCGGTATTTAGTCTACTTAGGTCAACAGTTGGAAATGAGTTAACTCTATTGTGACTTACATTGATGAACCCATTCACATGATCAGTGTTGCTGGTCAAAATTGTTTTCTTCCTCATCTGTGATCCTAAAGATATCTCTCCAAGTTTTCTCCATTAATCTACATTTTTCTTTATCTGAGAAATATTTTTTTCCTTCCGATTCTTTCATGTAATTAGTATGAACTACCTTCTTACCTTTTAATATCTTAACCTTATTCCAAAATTGTTTGCTGTTTTTACTATTTTCTGAAATGTGATTTATTTTATCTTCCCAAGATTTGTTGTAAGCTTCTTTGCATCTTTCTTTTAATTCTGTTTTAATTCTTTGGTATTCTCTGTATATTTGTAAAGTCCTGCTGTTTGCTGAAGCGAATTGTTTTAAATTATTGAATTGAATTTCTAAGATTTTAATTTCTGGAGTAATTTTTAATTGATAGAGGCTTTAACTAATCTTTCCCTAAAGGTGTTCCTCGGCGTGATCTTGATCTTGATACTACAGGAGACTCGGGATCACTCCTGAGCCGGGCTTTTGGATCGGCAGCTCCTGTAGACGACAAAAAAAAAGGCACACAGAAAAAAGGACAAAATAAAAAGAGGAAAAAGGAAACATCTGGCACGCCACATTCTCTCCAGAAACTCCTTCACCGCCTCAATCATCCTTTCATTCATTTCTCTACTCAGTCCCAGCAGCACCACCATCCACTCTCTCCCCGTCTTTTCCACTCTTTCGTTCCTATTATGCCCTAACTCAGTCAACACCACTTGCATCATCTCATACCTGTCTCTGGCATACTTCACACACTCCAGCGTCACATGCTCCACCGTCTTGTCCTCTCCCGAGTCACACATCTGGCACACTTTGCTGCGGGACTCAGACCACCTGTAACTCCTTGCATTCACATCCATACACTGTGCCCTAGCTTTCAAGAGAAGATTATCACCCAGGCTTCCATCGTACAACCTCTCATACGTTGGGGCCTCTTTCACCGTGTACCATTCCAGAGTAGTCTTTCGTTCCATCCCATTCCTCCACTCATTCAGTCCCATACTCTTCACATCTGTCTATCTCACTCTTCCACTTCCTCGCATCCCATTCTGTTCCCACTCTGCCTCTTCTTGTCACGACCCATTCCAGCTCATTCTGATTCACCCCAGCCATTCTCACTGCCCACCCAACCTGTAGACCATTCCTCTCTGTCATTCTCATACACCTTTTCCTCCATTTGCTTCCACTTTCACTCCAGATACACCTTCCTTGCTATTCTTGCATCATCCATTCTCTCAAGCCTAATCTTGTACCTAAGTGTCGCGATTATAAGTCTTTTCCTAAAAGAGCTCCATCCCATATCTCCTCTTAAGGCTTCTACTGCCGTGTACCTCGGTGCATTCAGTGCCAGCCTAGCTACTCTACACTGCCCCACTTCTAACTTGTCAATTTCACTCTCGTTCCATGCAATCACATCCATAGCATACATTATACTGGGGACAGCCACACTCTTCCACACTTCTCTCAGCACGTCATACTTACTTGCTCTCATCCTTGCCACGCTTCCTAAGCGACCCACCCACTGGTTCACCAGGCTTATTTTTTCATTCTTTGACTTTTCACACCCATTTGGACTCATCCACATCCCTAAGTACTTGTATTCTCGTGCCTGCTTCAATTCATTCTCTCCCAACCTCCATGCTGCATTAAGCGCAGTTCACATGAGGAATGTTTACCCATTTTCCGGGAACAAGCTTCGACTAAACTGTGTTCCGGCTCAGGAAGTTCCGCTCTGATGGTGAACTTGCTGATAGTTGTCTGGAAGGTTATGTCTGAGGCATTGAACAAAACCAGGTTTTCTCTGCCCCAATCAGAAACTCACGACTGGATCACCATTTGCTGCTTGCTCTCCTCGTGTATTTAAAACAGTTTTAAATCATGACATTTTCTATTGATGAAAGAGTTTTTAGTAAGTTGGAGAATAGATTTGGCATGATTACGGGCAGAAATATATAGGGCATGAGTTTCAGCAGTTGGATGGCTACGGAACCGTTTGTGAGGAGAACGGAAATTATTGTGGTCGGAGGAGCCCAACGGAGAGGAAAGTTTAACAGAGTGTTATTAGATATTTGTGCGAACTGGTGAAGAAGGGCACAGATTCCTCTGGAAGTCAAATACACACATACAGCACAATGAATTTAGTTAGAGAGTGACATTATCCCAAACATAGAGCAAGTAGGAGGGAACAGAAAAGCTTAGATTGAAAGTGTATGGTGAAATAGCCCAGGAAATAAAGGCTCAATACCCAGCGATGACCACTTTGACTGCAGGTAAGGCTCCTTCACAGTATTTCTGTAATGTATATCATAGAAAGAGACGTTTAGGTACATAGAAAGAGACGTTTAGGTACCGTGCAGCCAAATATATAGATATAGGTATAATGATTAGCCAGCTTGAGTAGACGTATTAAGTACATTGCACAATTAGGTATTGCATATAAAACTACTGTTTGGACAGGCATTTTCTATCACAAATTTAAAAGTGCAAATGTTTTATATTTTCAAACGAAACTATATTTATTCAGGAGTTCTTGATGTGCTGTGAATGAAAACCTTAGATGTTTTGATCAAGATATCTCAACCAAACTTAACCTAACCTCCTCAGAACTGCTACTAATTTTGGCAAATATTTACTTTGGAGGCAAAGCCATATACAGCAGGGTTGATATTTCCCTCAAATTTAATCTTCTAGACAAGCTTAGGCATAGTGGAACAACTGTGTTGGTCTGAGGACATGCTACTCAAGAGAAAGTTTTTAAACAAGAAGTGCTGAGATGAATTTTGAGTATTTTAGAGTGGTAAAATGGACTTGTATTTACTCCAGTCCACCTTGGCATTTATGTAAAATTTTCCTAAAACTGAACAGTATTGCTGGTGCCAGGCTGCTGGATGCAGATGTAGTTAGGTTAGGTAAAATTAGTTAGGTTAGGTTAGTTTAGCTAGGTTAGGTTGAAATGCTAGCAATGAGATAAAAATCAAGATTAAGATGGCCACTATCACAAGAGCAATAGGGAAGCACACTTTGCTAACCAGGGGGCCTACACCACCCTGGACCAAAAACAAATATTTTTTTGTAGGCAAGAATATTTCAGTGTTGTGGCAGCCCTGATACGCATACAGTAATGTGAAATTGGCAGTAAGCCATCACAAAGCTTTCTTTAAACAATCCTCACTGATGACATATCTTGGGGAATGTATCCAATGATACAATTATCCTAACCTAACCTAACTTATCAATCCTAATCCAGCCTAACCTAATAATCATTTGTGATGGAAAATACATTCCAAAATGTGTACTTACTATTATTTAGTTTTTATCACCCTGTTACGTTCACCGGTTAAACTGGTAAGATTGGCATCGGAGAGCCGGTGAACAATAACAATAAAAAAAAACACTGCAGGTTCAACTGGTGAGGAAATGCAAAAGGGGGTCACTTTAAAAAGCTATTTTAATAACCCATAATGAAATTGACACATATATAACAAGAAACATGAAACACAGATATATAACATGAAACACAGGAAAATGACATACACATATACATATAACACAGTAATAAATACAACAATAAAGAACCCAACTTAATACCTAACAATAATCCTAATCCTATATAGAGGCAATGTGGAAAACACGGACGAGGGGAAGTGATACTTATGCGGTGTCGCAGTGGTGAAATGCTGGGTGATGGTTGATCCCACGGTAGACCCAAGAGGCGTTGTGTTCACTGGTTGAGGCTTGGATCTCAACTTCCAATCCAGAAAGCCAAGAGCTGGCTCAACACTTTCGGTTGAGTCGAAATGGGCCGCGTGAATCCAACTTCAGGACAATAGCGGGGCTTCATGAAACGGTGACGTGGAAGGGTCACGAGACGGTGACGTGGAAGGGGAGGCGGAGAGGTGGCGAACGAGGTAACAAGCGGAGGAGGTGATGGTAGTAATGTATGTTACGGGCGGGCCGTAACATTTCCTCCCCCCAAAGACCTCCGTAATGGGCTCATGAAGGAGGTGAGACAGGAGATCTTGATAAGGCGTCGGCGATGATGTTGTCCACCCCCTTGATATGGTCACTTGTAGATGGAAGGGGCGGGAGTGATCTGGCGTCCAGACCACTGGTTCCGAGGAGAGGAACGCCTTAAGGTGTTGGAAGGCTTGGTCACAGGTCGGGGTCCAGTGGAAGGGGACGGAAGTGCTGATAAGGTCCGTCAGGGGGGCGGCCAGGGTGGAGAAATTCCTACAGAAGCGTCTGTAGACACCAGCCATCCCCAAGAACCTCATGAGAGCTTTCCTGGTGGTAGGGACAGGGAAGCCAAGGATGGCCTCCACGTTAGCTCTCTTGGGGTGAACCTTGCCGTTCCCCACCACATGTCCCAGGTAGACCACCGTAGACTTCCCGAAGGTGGACTTGGCCAGGTTGATTGTAAGCCCGGCTTCCTGCAACCGACCCATCAGCCTCCGAAGACGGGTCAGATGTGTCGCCCAGTCGTCTGCAGTCACCACCAGGTCGTCCAGATATGCAGATGTTCCCTCCAAGTCCTGAGTGATGTAATTTATAGCCCTCTGGAAGGTGGCGGGAGCATTAGACAAGCCAAAGGGCATCACTGTGTATTGGTATAGTCCGAAGGGGGTGATGAAGGCGGATATTATTTGGGCCTCGTCCGAGAGGGGAATCTGGTAGTAACCTTTAAGTAAGTCTATAGTGGTTACAAATTTGGCTATACTGTCTATAAGGTCCTCTATCAAGGGCAATGGGTAGGAGTCTGGCACCGTCACTTTATTTAATTTCCTGTAGTCGGTGCAAAATCGACTACTACCATCTGGCTTAGATGTTAACAGGCAGGAGAAGCCCAAGGAGATATACTAGGTTCTGCAAGGTGATGACAGAGCAGATAGTCTACCTCTTTTTCATCAAGTCTCTTTTAATGGGTGAAATGCGATAGGCTGGTTGTCTTATAGGCTTGATGTCATTAGATATTAATGTTATGTCATGTTGGATAGTATTACAAACTCCTGGAAGGTCACCTGTGATTTCAGAAAAGTCTAGCAATAACTTTTTAAGATCAGACTGTTGTGAAGGTGTTAAGGAAAGAAACACCTCATCAAGGTTGGACATGATTTGGCTGTTTGAGGGCGTCCTTTAGGTGACGAGAAGAGGAATTCGATGTCGGACTCTTCCTCGGGGGGCACAGGACCAGACTCCTTCCCTACCAGACATACAGGTACAGTGCGAGACAAGTCGTCCTCTGGTTCTCTGGAGTGGTAAGGTTTCATTAGATTAATATGAACTAGTTGGGAATCCTTACGACGGTCAGGAGTGTGGACCACATAATTTAATGGACTTAGTTTTTGAGCCACAACATAAGGTCCCATGAACTTACTGTGAAGAGCATTGCCTGGAGTGGGGAGAAAAAGTAAAACCTTGTCTCCTGGTTTGAAACTTCTCATGACAGATTTGGGAAGAGAATTCTGTTGCATTTTAGTTTGAGATTTGAGGAAGTTTGATTTAGCAAAAGATCTGACTTCACTGATTTTATTCTTAAGGTTACTGATGTAGTCAGACACACTGGGGCTTGAAGGAGTATTTTGAGTAAACCATTGATCCTTTAATATTTTGAGAGGCCCCCTGATCTGTCTACCATAGAGTAATTCAAAAGGGAGTAACCTAAAGAATCTTGAGGAGATTCTCTTAAAGCGAAGAGAAGGAAAGAAATACTTTCATCCCAGTCTCCTTGATGCTCCAAGCAATACTTCTTCATCATGGATTTTAATGTTTGGTGAAACCGCTCCAGACAGCCTTGGGATTGGGGTGGTAAGCCGAGGAGGTAACATGGTCGATGTTTAGCTCATTCACTATCTGTTGGAAAAAATGGCTAGTGAAATTGCTACCCTTGTCAGACTGAATTTGTTTTGGAATTCCTACCGAGGTGAAAAAATGTATTAGATGTTTTACAATGGTCTTTGATGTGATGTTCTTAAGAGGGAATGCTTCAGGGTACCTGGTAGTGGGATCCATGAGGGTTAACAAATACTGATTCCCTCGTTTGGTTTTGGGTAAGGGCCCTACGCAGTCTAGAATGATCTTTTCGAAGGGCTCCGTCTGAACTGGAATAGGCGTCAGAGGAGCTGGCACAAGGCGTTCGTTAGGCTTACCCACAATTTGACATATGTGACATGTTTTACATAGTGTGACACATCCTTTTTCATTCCTGGCCAAAAAAATGTTGAAGAGCCTTCTTGTAGGTTTTTGGATGCCTAGATGACCTGACAATCCATCATGAGCTAGTTCTATAATGGCTGGTCTTACAGACAAGGGATGACAACTTGATGTGTTTCTGACCAGGTGTCTAGTTGTTTCAGTTCAGGAGGTCTGTAGGCACGCATCAGGACTCCTTCCTGATAATAAAAACAAGGCAATTTAGACATATCCTTTGTCTCACTGGCAACATGTCTGATCTTAGCCAAAGTGAGATCCTGTTCCTGAGCATTAATCAAATTCTCCTTTGAAATGATGTTATTGTACAAGTTGTCAGTAGAGGCAATCATTGGTGGAGGAGGTGGTGAAGAGGCAGGGGACTTAGACTGAGACCTGGTGACTGCACACACTGGGAAGAAGTGAGGGATGTTTCGTCCAGGGTCTTAGTGGGACTTTCTGTTAAGGGAGAATCAAGAACAATTAAGTTTGGAACAGCCAAGTTACCCGCAAGATCATTACCCAGTACAAGATGTACCCCGGTACTGGCAGTTCACCAGGTTTAATGGCTACCTCAACCTCTCCTGAAATGAACGGGCACTGTAAGCTAATATTAGCCAAAGGATAGGAGAGCTGTGATTCGAGACCTGTAAGGATCACCTTCTCCCAGTGAAAGCCTGTTTGATGTTAGGGATGACATCTTCCCTTAAGATGGATTGGGCAGCACCTGTATCACGCAGAACCTTGATATTTATTGCCTTGTCTTTACCATCAGTCAGGGACACTTTACCTTGATACATGTACGAGTCATAAAGTTCTAGAGGAGAGTTGACAGGGTTAGCTAGGGCCACTGGTTTCTTGTTCTCAAATGTGTTAGGTTTAGGGGCCACAAAAGAAAGTTGACGTTGAGAACCCTTGCAATTTGGGTGTCTACATTTCTGGATCGTGTGTCCTGGCTTCTTACAGTATGTACACCAGGGGGAATTATATGCATTTGGCGAGAATCCGGTTGGCTTACCACCGCGCCCCAAAACCTTCCCCAAAGGAGGACCTAACATTAGATAGTGAACCACGACCTCTACTACCCAGGGATCCCATCAACAAAGCAAACGCATCAGCCACTTTAGCGGCAGACATAAGATCACTCTCTCCCGTTCTTCCACATGCCTCAGAATATTAAAGGTAACTTGTTCTTCCATTCTTCCAGGACCATTAGATTGAGCAACTCCGAAAAGGTGGTAATGTTAAGGGCGGCTAACCATTTCTTAAATTGTCTTAGTTTCTCACTAGCGAATTCAACATAGGTGTGAGACTCTGGTTTCACATACTTTCGAAACTGCTGTCTGTATCCATCAGAAGTGATAGAGTAGGCATCTAGAATGTTACCTTTGATCTCTTCATATTCTCATCACTAAGGCCGTTGTATACCCTATAAGCTTTTCCTACTAGCTTAGGGACAAGGAGAGACACCCACTGATCCTTGGGCCATTTATTCCTATTAGCAATGCTCTCAAAAGCGCGAAATGACCCGTCAACATCAGATTCATCAAAAGGGGGAACTAGCGGAGCAGCTGTAGCGGGATTAAAGCTTGCTAACTTTTTCTTTATATCTATTTCTTCCCCTCTAAACTTAGCGTCATTTCGTAGGGCTAACTCCTGAATTTCTAACTCTTTCTCCTGCCTTTTAAGTTGTAACTGAAATTCTCTCTTCCTTTTCTGCCTGTAGTTGCATTTGTTTTTCCCGTAATTGTCTCTCTTTATCTTTATCTTCTTTTTCTGCCTGCAGTTGCATTTCTTTCGCTTCTTTTTCTGCCTGTAGTTCCATTTGTTTTTCATGCATCCGGTATTCTAGTTTAAACTTCTCAATTTCCCATTGATTTATCCTACTCTTATCCTGTTCTTCCTGGGGACTGTGTATTATAGTCCTCGTAGAGGCTGACATGGGAGTTAACTCTTCTATGGCATTTCCTAGCAACTGACCTTCTTGCACTAGATGTTCAACAACTACATTCTTAATGACCTCTTTAGTCATCTGAGACGTGATGGGAACATCAAAATGTTTAGCGATGGTCTTCCATTGGTCCTTCTTGATATTAGCATCTTTAAGTTGTTCCAGAGAAGGGTCGGCACAAAATCTTCAACGTTAAACTGAGCGGAAGCCATATTAAATAGATGTTAAACCACAAAAAAAAAAAAAAAAAAAAATGATAAGCGAATTACTTAAGTGAGGAACTTGGCAGAGTGATAATAAAGGCAACCTTGGAAATTACCTAGATTATATTTAAGTAAACACTTATGAGTACAATCACTAATGAGGGGGATAAACTAGAGAGTTACGGCATTAAGAGGGATCCGGATTACTCTAGTTACGAGACTTGAGAGTGAGGAGCGAATTGTACTGAGACTTGTTATTGATAAGGAGGCGGATTAGTCTGAGAGACTAGTTAAAATGGCCGATTCTAACTAGCGAGAAAAATGATCCGCGAAGTGAGGGGATTGAGGGTTCGCATGAACATACGATGATCCCAACACTTGGATAACACTTATTACACACCTGCCTATGTGCAAAAATAGAGATAAGTGCTATCGGTGAACACGCCTTTCTACCTGGTTTCCTGCTCTACCACTGCTATGCGATACCAATGAAAGTCACGAAGCACGTTTAACCCAAAAGGAGCCACTTGATCGCACAAAGGTAAATTTAAACCACACGCAGAGTAAGTCACAGAAAAAAACACATCAGAGTCACAACACCACAGAAACACAAGCAATCACAGAAAAAAGTCACTGGAAAAATGGAACACTGAACATGGGTTATAATGGTCCTGTCACGGTCGCCAATTGTTACGTTCACCGGTTAAACTGGTAAGATTGGCATCGGAGAGCCGGTGAACAATAACAATAAAAAAAACACTGCAGGTTCAACTGGTGAGGAAATGCAAAGGGGTCACTTTAAAAGCTATTTTAATAACCCATAATGAAATTGACACATATATAACAAGAAACATGAAACACAGATATATAACATGAAACACAGGAAAATGACATACACATATACATATAACACAGTAATAAATACAACAATAAAGAACCCAACTTAATACCTAACAATAATCCTAATCCTATATAGAGGCAATGTGGAAAACACGGACGAGGGGAAGTGATACTTATGCGGTGTCGCAGTGGTGAAATGCTGGGTGATGGTTGATCCCACGGTAGACCCAAGAGGCGTTGTGTTCACTGGTTGAGGCTTGGATCTCAACTTCCAATCCAGAAAGCCAAGAGCTGGCTCAACACTTTCGGTTGAGTCGAAAGGGGCCGCGTGAATCCAACTTCGGGACAGTAGCGGGGCTTCATGAAATGGTGACGTGGAAGGGTCACGAGACGGTGACGTGGAAGGGGAGGCGGAGAGGTGGCGAACGAGGCAACAAGCGGAGGAGGTGATGGTAGTAATGTATGTTACGGGCAGGCCGTAACACACCCCCTGTGCACTAATTGCTGTAAAATTTCAGGGCACTTAGTATTCATTGCCTGTGCTAATTATGATGTCTATTAATTTCATATCAAATGAAACTCCACTCAAGGAAAATATACTAAACAATACACTTAAACAATATACATTTTACCAAAAGTTAGACTAGCTGTTATGAATAATGCAGCATATACATACAACTGAATATGGAATTGATTTAATTGTCTTATTAAAAAATATATTGCTCATTACAGATCAAGTTCGTGCTAAATTTAAGAAGCTGAAGGCATACTTTCTGCGAGAGCACAAAAAGATACAGTCAGCACCAAGTGGCTCAGCAGGCAAGACACCTACAGAATGGGAATATTACGACTGCCTTGCATTCCTAGGTCCAAGTGAGGAGCTCACAACAGAGGCAAGCTGGTCGGGACCAACACACAAGGTATTTTATAGTGTGCTTCAAAACTCTGATTGGGGTGATAATGGTACTATCATAAGATTTTCCTATAATAATTATGTAATGCCATAATAATATTTATAAGTTTCAATCACATAACGGTCCAACCGTTTACTCAGTTTTATTGCAATCATAGGAAAACTTGTTTTTGGTTACCTACACACACACACACACGATCTAATTTATTCATAAAACAGGATTAAAGAGAACATAATGTCAATGAGGATGGTTATTTGTGTATTTAGTATTCACCTAGCTGTATTTTATTACGGGAGGGGAGCCTATGCTCGTGCTGCCCCGTCTCTTTATCTCACTTTGTCAAATTTTTTCTTTAAGTATTGACTTTGCACACACCGCCTCCTTATTCAGCCCATTGCAAATGTCTTATCACTCTATGAGGGAAGCTGTTTTTCATGAAGGACTCTTTGCCTCTGATTATCACCCTCATTGTTCTTCCAGTTAGAAAATCTTCCATCCACTCCAGCAATGTTCCTGTTATTCCCTCTCTATTTTCAATTTTTTTTTATTAATTTTCTAATGTCTTTTTCTTATCCAAAAATACACTGTCAACCCATCTATCTCTTTCTTGTGTTATGTCTATGATTATAAAGCAAAAGCATATTAGGTTTGTTACACATGATCTTCCTTTCCTAAATCCAAATTGCCCATCATTAATTATATTATTCTCTTCCAAATGCTTCTTGGTCCATCTTTCCTTGATCACATTTTCACAAATTTAAGCTATGGTACTTGTTAATGACACCAGCCTTATTTGGACATGTCATACTGTAGGTTCATTAAGACTTCAATAGGAGAACGAATGATTTGGGGTGGAAAAATATCTGTAAACATTGCATTATCAGGATTAATTTAGGTGTGGTGAGCAGGTTTACCATTTGTGTCGGTTGTGTTATCCTTCTGACTTTTTTTCCTTAACTTACAAAAATACAGTAGTTATCAGTAATACAGCATTTTTTTTTTCAACAGGAACCTTCATTACTCATGCCAGAATTTCCACCTGAAGAGTCATCCATCTATTTAGTTGAAGAAGCCAGTATATGTGAGGAACTTGAGGAAACTGGTTTTGAAACAGACCAGGTCAATCATTCCACTGAACAAGCCAAACAGGTGACTGCAAATGATCTTGCTGATGCCTTGAGGACATTCAGTAAGGAACACAACCCTGAGTCACTTACAAGTTCAGCTTCATCACCCCTTCTGACGACTCCATCATCATCTAGTCCAGTTTTGTCAGAAGCTGAAGGCCAGCCTAGGCGTTTGTTTTCGAATGCCATGAAGAGGAAACGAGCCAAGGCATATGACTCAGCACTAGAAGTTGCATTACAAATGAGTGCACAAGAATCACCGAGCCCTTCATTCTCCAAGTGTGCTGGGTCAATGATTGAAAATATCATAAATCTAGTTCCATCACACATGCAGTATGAACTTAGTTTTACTATTTTGAATAGTGCTCAAAAGGCATATGAGGATTTTGTACAAAAAAAATTTTTTTTAATAACAGAACACTTTTTAGCATTTGTACATTTATAACATTTTCTGTCATTATTGCATTCAGCTGATATTTTTGGTTAAGTAAAATAAGTTCATAAGGTTGTCTCTTTATTTCCTTGCCTCTTATAATGTAATGCACTTGAAAAGTGTGCATAAACTCTCTCCACCTCCTGCCACCCTCTACCGAACTGACACACACATTAGAAACAGGGGAAGTACCGGTGGAGTGGAAAAGAGCTGAAGTGGTGCCCATTTATAAGGGAGGCAGTAAGGAAGAGCCTCTTAACTATAGACCTGTGTCTCTAACAAGTGTGGTCGGTATGATTTGTGAGAGGGTGATAAAGAAATATTGGATACGGTTCCTGGCGGATCATAAGTTATTATCAGATCATCAATTTGGCTTAAGGAAAGGGAGGTCATGTGTAACAAATCTACTGAGCTTTTATTCAAGAGTGGTTGACAAAATACAAGAGAGAGAGGGATGGATGGACTGTGTATATTTGGATTTAAAGAAAGCTTTTGACAAGGTACCTCACATGAGACTGCTATGGAAATTAGAGATTTAAGGAGGACTGAAAGGAAAAGTTTTAAAGTGGATGGAAAACTACTTGAGATGGAGGGAGATGAGAACGGTAATAAGGGATGCAAAGTCGGACTGGTTGGTGGTGGAGAGTGGAGTCCCACAAGGCTCAGTGCTGGCACCAATACTTTTCCTTGTATATATTAATGACATGCCAGAGGGAGTAAACAGTTATATTAATTTGTTTGCGGATGATGCGAAGTTGTGTAGGTGTGTGAAGAGTGAAGAAGATTGTGAAATTTTACAGGCAGATCTGGATAAGATTTGGGAGTGGAGCAAGAGGTGGGAAATGGAATTTAATCTGAGCAAAAGTCAAAGTAGTGTTGAAAAAGGTGGAAAAGGAAAAGGATTTGGGAGTGATAATACAAGACCATGGGCAGTTTGAGGCTCATATTGATGAGATGTTTGGAGAAACGTATAATTTGATAAGAAATATTGGATTAGCCTTCCATTATATGGATAAAGATATGATGAAGAAATTAATTAGTACGGTAATTAGACCAAGATTGGAATATGCTGGAGTGGTTTGGTCCCCTTATAAAAAGAAGCATATAAGGAAGTTGGAGAGATTGCAGAGAATGGCAACAAAAATGGTTCTGGAATTGGCAAAAATGACCTATGAGGAGAGATTAAAAGAAATGAATTTGCTTACCTTGGAACAAAGAAGAGAAAGAGGAGATTTAATACAGGTTTATAAACTGTTGAACGGACTGGATGAAGTGGATAATGAGCAAATGATGTTGAGAGAGGAAAACTTAAATAGAACTACGAGATCACATAGTAAAAAGATAGCCAAGGGAATATGCTTGAAGAATGTGAAGAAATATAGTTTCCCACAAAGATGTGTGAAGGTGTGGAATGGTTTGAGTGAGAAGGTGGTGTCAGTGAGAAGTGTGCATAGTTTTAAAGGAAAGTTGGATGTGTGTAGATATGGAGACACACACACACACCTCTTCACACTAGATAATAGAGATGGCTGGGTGGTTACAGGATATTTAAATATAAAAAAGGCTTTTGATACAGTCCCACATAGCAGGCAAGATATATGGAGTAACATAGAAAATATTATCAAATATTAGAGTTGCATTTAATTATATGACAAGGATATGATGACAAAATTATTACTGGCATAATAATACCTAGATTAGAGTATACAGAAGTGGTGTTTTCATCTAACCTAATGAAAGATATAAGAAGTCTAAAAAGGATACAGAGTACAGCTACAAAGATGGTGTGTGAAGGACATTGGAAAGAATAGTTTTCCACATAGAACAGTGGAAAAGTGGAAAGCTTTAAATGAGGAAGTAGTTGCAGCACAATGTGCAAAATTTTGAGCAAAAATTAGACAAATGAAGATATGGAGACAGGTCACTATGTAAAATGCACACACATACATACAAAACACAAACATTTATGCATAGCCTAGTGTAGAAAGCACATTACATCTTGCCAAGGTACTTTACCTTAATTATTGAAGTATTGCTTTAAAGTTTCTCTGACTCCCTTGGCATCTTGTGCATGACCTCTAGCTACCAATGGCAGCCTTTCAAGTCCACCATGTGGATGCTGGTGCCACTGACCTCTATGCAACTCTACATTTTGTATGTCCTCCCTGTCTAGCATGTCTGGTGGAATGTACGACTCTTTGGAACATACCCTTAGATAATTATGTAAAGTTACAGCAGCAAATACAATATCCTTTACTGTGGTAGGAGATGATCTAATAGGTGTTCTAAATACCTGAAAACGTGATCCCAAAATTCCAAATGCATTTTCTGAAGTTCTGCGAGCTCGGGAAAGTCAATAATTAAATATTATTTGTTCTTTGCTCAATTGTTTTCCTGGATAAAGTTTCATTCAATGTGACTTTAGTGGGAAAGTATCATCTCCTACCAGTATGAAGGGACATTGTTTGTCAGAGAAGGGAAGGGTGTTACACTGGGGTATATGTAAGACATTGTCTTGTGCTTCCAATGCCCTTTTCAGAGAGCACCTGTCCCAAACTCCTCCATCACTTGCCCGGCCACAAGCACCAACATCCACATAGATGAACTTGTAGTCTGCATCCACCACAGCTAATAAAATCATGCTAAAATGACCTTTGTAGTCATAGAATTTTGAACCTGAATTGGCTGGCTTTTGTACTAATACCCTTTTCCCATCTAATGCCCCTATGCACATAGGAAACTGCCACTGAGAGAAATAATCACTGGCAATCTGCCGCCATTCTTCTGTGGTGTTAGGCATACGTAGGTATGTTGTTTTCAGCACTTGATAAATTGCCTGACACACCTCCAGGATAATGCTGCACACCAGGTTCCGACTAATCCAAAATTGGTAGGCCAATGACTTCTGAGTTTCACCTGAAAAGATAACAATGGTACATCAATTACCAAAAACTTGCGTCTTGACAGCATACTGAACCTTAAATATATAGTGTTCATGTCCTTAGTCATGCGTGCGGCTCCTCAATGTAATGTTATGTTTTATTTTTTGGTTTCATTTAAGTGAACGCATTCCCTCATTCTTAAAACCACGACACACTACACCCTATGATGTGGCCTGTCAAGTGGCCATATATTCTCAGAGGTAAATGCCCCAATGAGATCAAATTAATAAATTGCTAAATCCAGAGGGTCTGTGCTTCCCTTTGGGTCCCTGTCTAACCAATCCAAGTATGAATTTCTAGGGAATTTCACTAGATCTAGGAATTTTTCCATAAACCATTTTTGATGGTCAGGAGTGGTGAGGTAGTGTTCTGGACATAAAAATAAGGAAAATCTTAAGACTAACACCTCCAAACTAATAACCAATAAGGTTTGCTTTCATGAAATATAAATAGTGTAGTTACATGTCTGCATAGGTTTTACTGATCGCTCATTGATATTAAACTTACAATATAATGTTAAAGCTTCTCCACCATTCTGAGATCCGTTCTGCGGTACTTGGGGTAAGGGTCAATTTACAGTTTCACCCGCACTCTTAACTTAACCTAACTTAATATAACCTAAACTAAACTAACCTAATCTAATGTAACCTAATGTAAACTAACCTAACCTAACCAGTCCTGGTTAGGATTGGCTAGGTTACATTAGGTTAGGTTAGGTTGGCTTAAGTTAGGTTAGGTTAGTTTACATTAGGTTAGGTTAGGTTAAGTTAAGAGCCCTCATTTAAACCTTCATTCATGTGTTACGAACAGTTAGTACGATGTGTAGGACCAAGTTTTAGGCCGATTAGGTTAGGCTAAGTTATGAGTGCTCATTTAAACCTTCATTCATGTTAGTACAATGTGTAGGACCAAGTTTTAGGCTGATTCTGAAGGCGGGCCTATTCTGCACATTTACTGAATTACCAAAAATAGAACCAGTGAAGCATTCATTATTAATAATGAATGCCAGAATATGGACTTTGTAAATATATAGCATAACCTAACTTAACCAAATCTACTGTTGGCCAGAAGGGCTGGACAAGAAAAGCCAGTCCACAGTTTCTAGACTGGTGTGGGACTGTAATAATATCCCAAACTATATATCTTAGCCCAGAAAAGATGCCCTCTGCTAATAAATTATCCTAATACTAACCTGATGCGAGGTATCTTAAAGTGAGCATCAGTTGTTCTCCAGCACTGACGGGTTGCCTCACATTGGTGCTTTGCTTCTCTATGGGAGGCGTCATCAATTGTAGCACATGATGGAATTGGGTGCGGTCCAGGCGAATCCACTCCCTCACCAGTCGGTAGTACACGCTCTCCTGACGCTTCCTTGATAGCCAGGGACGTGTCCAAACACGGAGTTGTTCATCCCATTCCTTCATCAAACATATGGCAAGAATGAAGTGGCCCCATTGCTGTCGGGTGAGGCCTTGTTGATGTGGTGTGGGTGGCTCGGCATGGTGGTGCTTGTAAACACTTGAGTTGACCACCAGGGTGCTTGATCTTGATCTTGTCGCGATATCGGTCTGCCGTCTCAGGAATAAACTTCAGTACCGTGTGAACATCCGATGGAACAAATTCCCGGAACATTGGAAAACTTGTTCCCGGAACATGGGTAAACATTCCTCGTGTGAACCGCGCTTTACATTCATCCTCCGACCTATTCACAATCATCACCTTACTCTTCTCACTACTAAACCTAACTCCAAAATCTCTTCCATACCCATCAATCACATCCAGCAGACTTTGCAGCTCCTCTGCTGACTCACTCATAACCACTACATCATCTGCATAAAGAAGCACACCTATCGTATCATTCTCCACACTCACTCCTGCATTCATCCTTCTCATTCTTGCTGCTAACTCCTCTGTGTACAGGCTGAAAAGGTTTGGTGACAAAATACATCCTTGCCTAACTCCTCTCTCACTCCTCACCCAGTCTGTTTCTATATCTCCTAAACTGTACTTAGCTCTGGTATCAACATACATGCTATGCACTATGTTGACTATCTTGGCACTCTACCCAATCTTTTCTAGGACTCTACCTAGCATTTCTCTATTCACCCTATCATAAGCTTTCTCTATATCCAGGAAACCCAAATACAATTTACCTCCATCCCTCTTTTTTTTCTCAATCATTTCATTCACCACAAACATATTATCCTCAGCTCTCCTGTCCACATGGAAACCATTCTGCTCCTCACCTAATACTCCAGCTCTTTCAATCCACTTACACAATCTGTCATTCAACACCGCACTGAACACTTTGCCTACTGTATTGACTAACGCGATCGGCCTGTAATATTTCAATTCATTCTTACTCGTGTCCGCCCTTATGCAGCAGAGTCACCCTGCACTCATTCCACATTCTTGGCACCCTCTCCTCCTCCCACACCTGGTTAAAAAACTCAGTCATCCTGTCAATCACAACATCACCTCCATTCTTATACAGCTCATATGGTATTTCATCCGGCCCTGCTGCCTTCCCATTCTTCTGCCTTTTCACACATTTCTCCATCTCCTCCCTGCTGAACCTTTCATTCAGTTCATCTGCATTCCTTCTCTCGCACCAAACACCTCACCTACACCACCCACTTCTTCCCAGAACTGTCTGATTGCCTCTCTCATTCCTTCCTTCTCAACTGGAGACCTTATCTTGATCTTGATTCTACAGGTGTCCCTGAATTTCTCCTGAGGCAGGCCTTAGTATCAGCAGCTCCTGTAGGGGATAAAAAGAAAAAAAGACGGCAAGAACCTAAACCAGACACCATCCTTAATACTACTAATCCCTGCATCTGGCACTCCACATTCTTTCCAGGAACTCCTAGACAGCTTCTATCATCCTTTCACTCATGTCTCCACACAGTCCCAGCAGCAACACCATCCATTCCCTTCCAGTCTTCTCCACCCTGGCATCCCCCAGTTTCCTCAGCACCACTTGCATCATCTCATTTTTGTCTCTGGCATACTTCACACACTCCAGCATCACATGCTCCACCGTCTCGTCCTCTCCCATGTGACACATCTGGCACACTTTGCTGCAGGACTCTGACCATCTGTAACTCCTTGCATTCACATTCATGCACTGTGCCCTAGCTCGGAAGAGGAGGTCACCCCCCCAGGCTACCATCATACCACTTTTCATACATTGGGGCCTCTTTCTCCCTATACCACTCCAGAGTACTCTTTTGTTCCATCCTAGTCCTCCATTCGCTCAGTCCAATACACTTCACCCTTCTGTCTATCTCTCTCTTCCACTTCCTTACATCCCAGTCTGGGCCTCTCCATTTCCAACAATCATGCTCCAATCACTCTCAACATGCTTCCCCTCAACTCGCTGGAACACCCAACTAGTTTCCAGACCACTCTTCACTACCATCCTGACACACTTCTTCCCCCACCTGCTATTCCTAACATTCCATAGAAACAAACACCTTCCTAACTATTCTTGCATCATTCATTCATTCTAGCCTAGCCTTGAATCTCAGTGTTGCCTTCACATGCCTCTCTCTGAAGGTACTCCATCCCATGTCTCCCCTTAATGCCTCTGGTGCATTTAGAGCCATTCTTACTACTCTGTTCTGTCCTATTTCTAGCTTCTCTAATTCACTTTCATTCCATGTCATCTCATCCATACCATACATGATGCTTGGAACAGCCACGCTCTTCCAAACTTCTCGCAGCACATCATACTTGCTGGCTCTCATCCTTGCTGCACTTCCTAGCTGACCCACCCACTGGTTCATTAAACTCATCTTTTCATTCTTTGCTTTCACACAGCCATGTGGACTCATCCACATCCCCAGATACTTGTATTCCTCAGCCTGTTGCACCTCATTTTCTCCCAGTCTCCACACCAAGTTTCTTTCATCATCTGACCTATTCACAACCATCACCTTGCTCTTCTCACTGCCGAATCTCACCCCAAAGTCTCTTCCATAGCCATCTACAACATCCAAGAGACTTTGGAGCTCCTCTGCTGATTCACTCATGACTACCACATCATCTGCATACAAGAGCACACATACCCTATCATTCCCCACCTTTACTCCTGCATTCATCCTTCTCATTCTAGCAGCCAGTTCTTCTGTATATAAACTGAAGAGGGTTGGTGACAAAATACAACCCTGCCTGACTCCTCTCTCACTCTTTACCTGGTCTGTTTCTATGTCTCCTAGTCTATATCTAGCTCTTGTGTCCACATACATACTTTGCACTATACTATCTTTGAACTCAGTCCAATCTTTTCTAAGGCTCTGCCTAACATTCTTCTATTCACCCTGTCATAATGAGGCTCATGGCGCTGATCTTAATCTTGATCTTGATGGTACAGGTGACGCAATATTTCTTCTGAGTCAGGCCTTTGTATCGGCAGCGCCTGCAGGGAAAAAAAGGAAAACACAAACAACAAAAAGGACAATCACCATCTTTCACACCACTAGTTCCTGCATCTAGCACGCCACATTCTCTCCAGGAACTCTTTCACAGCCTCAATCATCCTTTCATTCGTTTCCCCACAGAGTCCCAGCAGCACCACCATCCATTCCCTTCCTGTCATCTCCACTCTGTCATGTCCCAGCTCCCTCAGCACCACTTGCATCATCTCATACCTGTCTCTGGCATACTTCACACACTCCAGCACCACATGCTCTACCGTCTCATCCTCTCCCATGTCACATATCTGGCACACTTTGTTACTTACTTGTTACTTGTTACTTGGGGTGTTTGTTCAAGGCTCCGCTCCACTGCGAGGCAGCGCTCAGCAGAGCCTCCCTCAAAAGCAACTATCATCTATAATTGTCTTTGATTTCCATACCGTTAAAATCATAAACTTCCTTGAACAAATATGTCTTCAATTTCTTTTTGAAGATATCGATCCTCGCACAACCTTTAATATCACTCGGTAGTTTATTTTAAATCCTTGGTGCACATCTTGCAAATACTCGACATCCCATGTCAAGGTTATTTCTTGGCTCATGTAGTCTGTATGGGTCTGCATCGTGTTCCTTGGTATGTGCACAAATGTATGAGTGTCAGAGGTCATTTCTTTAATTTTTGCAGTATCATATTCAATCAGCCATGTTTCAGTCAAAGCAAGAATATCCAGATTCTCATCATTAATTAAAGTTCTGATTTCTATTGTCTTGTTTCCAACTGACTGGACATTTGATAAACCACATTTCAACATAGAGCTCACAGCATTACTAGCCATGATCTGTAATATTTCTGATCCTGTCAATCTCACTTTCTAACAATCATACTCCAGTCATTCTCTAAGTGCCTTCCTTCTACCTGCTGAAAAGCCCAACTAGCTATTAGACCACTCTTCACCACCATCCTGACACTTTTTCCCCCACTTGCTACTCCTGACATTCCACAGAAACACTTTTTTCACTATTCTAGCATCATTCATTCGCTCTAACCTAGCCTTATACCGTAGGGTTGCTTTTACATACCTTTCTCTAAAAGTGCTCCAACCCATGTCTCCCCTAAGAACCTCTACTGCTGCATATCTAGGTGCATTAAGTGCCATTCTTGCAACTCTATTCTGCCCTATTTCTAACTTTTCTAGTTCACTCTCATTCCATGCAATCACATCCATACCGTATATGATGCTCGGAACAGCCACGCTCTTCCAAACTTCTCGCAGCACATCATATTTACTCGCTCTCATCCTTGCTGCACTTCCTAGCCGACCTACTCACTGACTCACCATGCTTATCTTCTCATTCTTTGTCTTCACGCAGCCAACCGTACTCATCCACATCCCCAGGTACTTGTATTCATCTGTCTGTTTCATCTCATTCTCACCTATAGTCTCCACACTGAGTTCCTCTCATCCTCTGACCCATTCACAACCATTACCTTGCTCGTTTCACTACTAAACCTCACTCCAAAGTCTTTTCCATACCCATCTACAACATCAAACAAACTCTGAAGCTCTTCTGCCGACTCACTCATAACAACAACATCTTCTGCATACAAGAGCACACATATCTTATCATTACCCACATTTACACCTGCATTCATTCTCCTCATTCTAGCAGCCAGTTCCTCTGTATATAAGCTAAAGAGGGTTGGTGATAATATACAACCCTGCCTAACTCCTCTTTCACTCTTCACCCAGTCCGTCTCTACGTACATCTCCTAGTTTATACTTAGCTCTTGTACCCATAAGACGAAAAGCTTTAGATTCCACCATACATACTTCACACTATGTTAACTATCTTTGCACTTAGCCCAATCTTTTCTAGCACTCTACCTAGCATTTCTCTGTTCACTCTATCATATATATATATATATATATATATATATATATATATATATATATATATATATATATATATATATATATATATATATATATATATATATGCTGAGTATATATATATATATATATATATATATATATATATATATATATATATATATATATATATATATATATGCTTTCTCTATGTCTAGAAAACCTAAGTATAATTTGCTACCATCTTTCTTCTTTCTCTCAATCAATTCATTCACCACAAACATATTGTCTTCAGTTCTCCTGTCCACATGGAACCCATTCTGCTCTTCATCTAACACTCCAACTCTCTCAATCCATTTACAAAATCTCGTTCAAAACCACACTGAACACTTTTCCTACTGTGTTAACTAACAATCGGCCTATAGTTTTTCAACTCATTCTTACTCTTGTATCCTCCCTTATGCAGCAAAGTCACCCTGCATTCATTCCACATTCTCGGCACTCTATCCTCCTCCCATACCTGGTTAAACAACTCAGTCATCCTATCAATCACAACCTCTCCTCCATTTTTGTATGGTCTCATTTGGCCCTGCTGCCTTCCCATTCTTCTGCTTCTTCACACATTTCTCCACCTCCTCCCTGCTGATCCTTTCATTCAACTCGTCTGCATCCTTTCTTTCCAGTGACACACGTCCTTCACCCACATCAAAGCCCTCACCTACACCTCCAGTCTCTTCCCAAAACTCTTTTATTGCCCAGTTGCGTCCTCCCCGCTGAGTCGGAAGGACGTCATAATTATCACTCTCCATGTTTAAATGAGTTGCAGCCCCTTCAAGAGAAAATCAGAAGTGATTTGGAGTGAACACGCCTACTCATTGGCTACTGAGGGGGGTCTAGGCCCGCTTTGCCAGCCAGAAACAAGCCAGAAGAAGACAGAAAATAAGCATCCGTGCTTGGGTTTGGTGGTGCCCCCCGCCACAAAGCCTGCTGCTTCCCACGTGGGCCCAGCACAAAGGACTATGCTCGTCGCAGGCACTGTTGAGGTGGAAGTAGGCGTAGCAGCCCTAGAGGACATGGAGATTGTTGAGGAGCCTCGTCCTGCACCATCTGCCAAAGAAAAACACCAGGAAAATGCTGCTGCTGACCAGATTCCCTGTCGAGATCTACCTGCCCCAGCCACCTCGGACCGTAAACAAAGGCGTCGTCTGTTCTTCCCTGTTGGCCATGGGAAGACAGCCAGTGAGTTTTTCAGCTGGTTTGCTGCCCTGCTGAAACAACACCCAGACCTGCAGCCACTCTACAAGGAGGGACGGAACCAGCCCTATATAACGGTCAGTACTGACTCCTTCTTTTACGCCATCCTGTTGAGTGAGGGTTTTCTGTGCCTGGTTATGGAGTGCCCTGGCGACGATGGCACTCACCCTGTTATTATCCATGGAGTGGTGACCCACATCAATGTCAACCTGATAGAGGTACCAGCTGGATTCCATGGGCTGAAGAGGAGGATGGTGGGGCACATGGCAAGGCCCCAACTGTTGGGAGTGGTGACAGGTAAGGTGCCCAGTGAGGTGCATCTCCTGGGCCTTGGACGTCGGCGTGTGGAGCGGTATACACCTGAACCTGACCTGTGCCGCCACTGTAGTCGCTGGGGACACAAGGAGTGGCGCTGCCAGTCAGCCCCTCGCTGCAGGTACTGTGCTGGGCCCCATAAGTCAACACAGTGCCTGGATAAGATCAAGGAGGGCACCAAAATCCCTCCTCACTGCTGCAATTGTGGAGGTGACCACAACGCCCACTCCACCCTCTGCACTGTCAGGCCTCGGCCCCAAAGGGAACCTGCCACGGATGAGGTGAGTCGGCCCAGGCTTGTGTTCCGCCAGGCTCCATCTCCCCAGACCAACGCCTGGGCGATGAAGCCCTCCTTCTCGGCCGCTGCCCCTCACCTGTCCCAGCCTTCCTGCCCCACCGCTGGCACTTCAACCACACCTGCCATGTTCCCACCTTTGCCGCAGGGCACTGCTACAGTGCCCCCCTGTGCCTCTAAACACAGTGTCCCAGGCAGGCATCACTCAGGAACTGCCTGGCACTGATGCTACCCAGCAGCTAATGGCAGTGGTGAGTGCACTAGCCGCCAGAGTGGACAATCTGACTGCAACAGTCTCTGGTCCTAGTACCGAGTTTGCTGCCTTCAAGAACCAGCAGCACACAGTATGCAGTGAGACCTCCACTGTGGCCCCAACCCCATCCCAAGCCAGCAGTGCTCAACTGGGCCAAGGAGAGAGTGCCGTGTGTCAGCATAGCCTGTGCAACCCACCCACGAAAAAAGACAAGGCTGCAGGGAAATGTGCAACTGCTGCTGCATCCACACCGAGGATGGATACCCCCGCCAAGCCAGTCAAGGGAGCCACACGACAGCCCCAGAGCTTCTCAGGGATGGCCCCTGCTCCCCCTGCTTCAGAGAGCAAGTCACCTGTGGCAGACTGTGAGGAGGATAATGCAGGTGAATGGACACTGGTCAGCCGAAAGAAGAAGCGGTGCTACAGCCCAATCCCAGCCCGGACTGCCAACCACGAGCCGGACCAGGGACACCTGAAGACTGCAAGCCCTGAGCCAGACCAGGGACATCTGAAGACTGCCAGCTCCGAGCCAGACCAGGGACATCTGAAGACTGCCAGCCCCGAGCCAGACCAGGGACATCTGATGGCAGCCATGCAGATGCTGATGGAGCAGATGTCTCGCCTGACACAGGAAGTGGATGGCCTGAAGACACAGATGCAACACCATCGCGATGAACGGTAAGACTTTCCGCACCCTAACATGGAATGTCAATGGTCTACATGCCCGTTTCACTGACTTACACTCTCATGTCCTTCTCCATAAACCTGACATTATTGCCTTACAGGAGGTAGGGCCAAGGGTGCCTGAGCTGCAGGGTTATGCCTCCCACACCCTCAGTTGTGGTGACGGCAGTAGTCGGGGGATGGCCACTTACATTAAACATGGGATTCCAGTTAACTTCATGGAAATGGGGGTCACTGAGGGTATTGAATCTATTACTGTTTGCTTGCACACTGTGGGTGAAATTATTTACTTTGTAAACATGTACAGATGCGACCAGTCAACTCCTTGCCATCTTAGTCCATATATTTTCCTGGCACATCCACACCAGGTGAAGGCTTCAGGTTCCCTTGGATTGGTTAAACTCCCTCAAAAACTAAGCCTTAAAGCTCCACCCACTTAACCCTCCCTTCCTGGTCCATGCCCTGTCCCTCCCCGTGACCTCAGAATGTGTGTGTGTGTGTGTGTGTGTATTTACCTAGTTGTAGTTTTACAGGGCCTGGGCTTTATGCTCGTGTGGTCCCGTCTCCATATCTACACTTATCCAATTTTTCTTTAAAACTATGTACACTCTTTGCTGATACCACTTCCTCACTCAAACTGTTCCAAGTCTCAACACATCTTTGCGGGAAACTAAATTTTTTAACATCTCTCAGACATCGTCCCTTCCTTAGTTTCTTACTATGCAATCTTGTGCTTCTAAAGTCATATTCTTCTCTCAGGATCAGTTTCTCATTATCCACTTCATCCATTCTGTTAATCAATTTATAAACTTGTATCAGATCCCCTCTCTCTTCTCTGCTCCAAGGTTGGTAGATCCATTGCCTTTAGTCTCTCCTCATATGCCATCCCTTTAAATTCTGGAACCATTCTTGTAGCCATTTTTGTAGTCTCTAATTTTCTTAAGTGTTTCTTTTTATGGGGAGTCCACACAACTCCTGCATATTCCAATCTAGGTCTTATTTTAGTACTTATCAATTTCTTCATCATTTCCTTGTCCATATAGTGAAATGCTACTCCAATATTCCTTAGCAAATTATACGTCTCTCTGAAAATTCTATCAATATGGCGAACCGGTTGATTATTTTCTTCCATTGTCACTCCCAAGTCCTTTTCCTTTTTTACTTTTTCTAGTTCTACTCCATCTCCCATCTTATAGATTCCCACTGGTCGTCTTTCACTTTTTCCCATTTCCATGACATGGCTTTTGTCCACATTGAATTCCATCTCCCATTTTTTGCTCCATTTCCAGATCTTGTTTAAGTCTTCCTGTAGTATTTCACAATCCTCTTTTTGTTTAATGACTCTGCACAGTTTCGCATCGTCCGCAAACAGATTTATGTAGCTGTTCACTCCTCTGGCATGTCATTTATATATACGAGAAAAGTATTGGTGCCAATACTGACCCCTGTGGCACTCCGCTGTCTACTGTTCTCCACTTGGACTTCATATCTTTAACTATCGTCCTTTTTTCTCTCCCCCTTAAGTAATTCTTCATCCATCTCAATGTGCTTCCTTTTAAGCCACCCTTCTCCTCTAACTTCCATAGTAATCTTTCATGTGGCACCTTATCAAAAGCCTTTTTTAGATCTAAATAAATACAGTCAACCCATCCCTCTCTCTCTTGTACTTTATCAACTATTCTAGAGTAGAAACTCAATAAATTTGTCACACATGACCGACCTTTTCTAAAACCAAATTGGCTATTTGATAATATTTTGTTGTCTTCAAGAAACTCGATCCATTGCTTCTTTATTACTTTTTCACACATCTTGCATATTACACTAGTTAGTGATACCGGCCTGTAATTTGAAGGTTCTTCCTTCCTTCCGCTCTTATATATGGGAACCACCCCAGCTCTTTTCCACTCCACTGGCACTGTTCCATTTTCTATTGAGCATTTTATGATGTTGTATATAGGACTTGCTAGTTCTTCCCTACATTCTTTCAGTATTCTGCCTGAGACTTCACTACCTTTGTTTGGGTTTACAGTGGCCTGGGCGATAAGTGTGGACTCATTTTTTTTTTTTTTTTATGAATACAGTGTTAAATAATAATGAGTGAGAAAGATATTCCATCTAAATCCAGGTATGTGACAAGGGAAAGAATGAAAGCTGATGATGACAATGTTGGATCTTTCCTTTTTTTTAAAAAAATTATTCTATCTATATCTTTCTTTACAAACATATATATTTATATTATTTTATTTTTGAGGAGGAGAGAATTTGAAGGCTTTGATACGGTGCAAACTTCACTATTTGATAGAGTAAATTAGATGAATTGATAAAGGAGAGTATGGGAATGAAAGAGAATGAAGAACAGGATAAAGAGCTCCAGAAATTGAAAGAAAGGATAAAAAGAGTGGAAGAAAACGAAACTAGGCTAAGAACCGAAAATGAAGAATTAAAAGTCCAAATAGCGAACTATAAGAAATTGATGGAAGAAGGACTCGGTAAAGCCGAGAAAGAAAAAGAAAAGCTAAAAGATCTAGTTAACAAAGAAGAAGAAAGAGTACAAGACGTGATTAAAAAAGAAGTACAAGCATGGAGAATCCAAGATAAGAAAGACAAGGAATCATTTCAAGAAGTATTTCAAGAACAGTTAAAAGAAAGAGATGAAAATATGACAAGCAAAATGATAGGAGTCCTCAAGAAAAAAGAAAATTTAGTAAGAGAAATTGCGGAAAAAAGAAGAGTGTAATTATTTTTGGACTGAAAGAAAAAATGTTAAATATAGACCAAGAAGGGAAAAAGACGAAATGAAATCAGTAAAAGACCTACTAAAACATCTGAATGACGAGGATAGACAGAACTTAGAAGAGAAAGTAGAAGAAATCCATAGAATGGGACCATATCAAGAAGGAACAGTGAGACCAATTAAGATATTACTAAAATCACAGCAGCAGCAGAAGAAGTACTATATAGAAAAACGAAACTCAGAGAAACAGAAGGTTGCAAAGATATATATATAAAGAAAAATAGAAACGAGGAGGAAAGGAAGAGACACAATGAACTGGTGGCAGAAGCAAGAGAAAAAAATAATGAAAGGTCAGAGGAGGAGAAGAAGGCATTTTTTTGGAGAATTATAGGAGACAGGATAAGGAAATGGTATATAAAAGAGAAAGAAGAGAAAAAAAATGGAGCAAGTTTAACTAAAATGATAAGAACAAGAGATTAAAATGATGTATACAAACATAGATGGGATTTTATCTAGTAAATTAGAATTAAGAGATTACATAAAGAAAGAAGAACCAGATATTGTATGCCTGGTGGAAACAAAGTTAAATGAGGCAATAAAATAGACATAGATAAAAGGTATAATATATGGAGGAGAGACAGAGTGGGTAAAGGAGGAGGAGGAGTCATGATGATGTTAAGGAAGGAGATAGTGGTAAATCAAGTGGAGTTTGGGGAAGGAAAATCAGAAATACTGTATGTTAAGATGCATATTAACAAAAGGAGTTAACAATCATTGGAACATATGTGCCACCAAAAACAAACTCATGGACTAACCAAGAATATAGAGACATGATAGATGACACAATAAGGAGTCTTACAAGAATCATTAAGGAAAGGAGAAAAGTGATATTGATAGGAGATTTCAACTGTAAGGAGGTAGACTGGGAAAATTATGAAAGTGGTATGGGGGAAGATGCCTGGGGAGATAGATTCCTGAACCTAATGATAGATAATTTGATGGTCCAAAGAGTAAAGGAAAACACAAGATTCAGAGGAAACGATGAGCAGGCAAGATTAGACCTAGTTTTTACAAGGGATATACCAATTAACGATGATATAAGATACAAGTGCCCATTGGGAAAGAGTGACCATGTAATATTAGAGATGGATATAGAAGAAGGAAAGGAAGATAGAGATGAATCATACAAAGGAGACCAATTAAATTACAGAAAGGCTGATATTGAGAATCTCAAGAACTATTTCAAAAACGTAAACTGGGAGGAGATGGAAAACTCATTAATGGTTCAAGAGAAATATAACTTATTTTTGGAAATATACAAAACTGGGGTCAGGGAATATGTCCTGAAATATAGACCTAAGGAAGAAGGAAAGAAAGATTGGTTTAATGTAAGATGTGCTAGGGCAAACAACGAAAATATAATAAAAAAAAAAAAAACTAGCAGAGAGAGAGAGAGAGAGAGAGAGAGAGAGAGAGAGAGAGAGAGAGAGAGAGAGAGAGAGAGAGAGAGAGAGAGAGAGAGAGTGTGTTTCGCACACCTGACCCTTGCTCCCCCCAAGGAATAGGAGTGGTTGATATCTCTCTCTCTCTCTCTGTGTGTGTGTGTGTGTGTGTGTGTGTGTGTGTGTATTTACCTAGTTGTAGTTTTACAGGGCCTGGGCTTTATGCTCGTGTGGCCCCGTCTCCATATCTACACTTATCCAATCTTACTTTAAAAGTGTGCACACTCGTTGGAGACACTACTTCTTCATCTAAACTGTTCCACGTCTCAATACATCTCTGCGGAAACTATATTTTTAATATCTCTCAGACATCTTCCTTTCTCAGCTTTTTACTATGCGATCTTGTGCTTCGGATGTCATATTCTTCTCTCAGGATCAGTTTCTCATTATCCACTTGGTCCATTCCGTTGATCAATTTATAGACTTGTATCAGGTCTCCTCTCTCCTTCTTTGTTCCAAGGTTGGTAGATCCATAGCCTTTAGTCTCTCCTCATATGTCATCCCTTCAAGTTCTGGGACCATTCTTGTAGCCATTTTTTGTAGCCTCTCCAATTTCCTTATGTGTTTCTTTTATGAGGGGTCCACACTACTCCTGCATATTCCAATCTGGGTCTTATTATAGTATTTATCAATTTCTTCATCATTTCTTTGTCCATGTAGTGAAATGCTACTCCAATATTCCTCAGCAAATTATATGTTTCTCTAAAAATTCTATCAATATGGCTTACTGGTTGATTGTTTTCTTCCATCGTCACTCCTAAGTCCTTTTCCTTTTGACTTTCTCCAGTTCTACTCCATCTCCCATCTTATAGATTCCCACAGGTCGTCTTTCACTCTTTCCCATTTCCATGACATGGCTTTTGTTCACATTGAATTCCATTTCCCACTTCTTACTCCATTCCCAGATCTTATTTAGGTCTTCTTGCAGTATTTCACAATCCTCCTTTTGCTTTATAACTCTGCACAGTTTCGTATCATCCGCAAACAAATTTATGTAGCTGTTCACTCCTTCTGGCATGTCGTTAATATAAATGAGGAAAAGTATTGGTGCCAATACTGACCCTGTGGCACTCCGCTTTCTACTGCTCTCCACTTGGACTTCATATCTTTAACTACTGTCCTTATTTCTCTCCCCCTCAAATAATTTTCTATCCATCTCAATGTGCTTCCTTTTAAGCCACCCTTCTCCTCTAACTTCCACAGTAATCTTGCATGTGGCACTTTGTCAAACGCCTTTTTTAAATCCAAATAGATGCAGTCAACCCATCCCTCTCTCTCTTGTACTCTATCAACTATTCTAGAATAGAAACTCAATAAATTAGTTACACAAGACCGTCCTTTTCTAAAACCAAATTGGCTATTTGATATTAATTTGTTGTCTTCAAGGAACTCGATCCATTGTTTCTTTATTATTCTTTCACACATCTTGCATATTACACTAGTTAGTGATACCGGTCTGTAATTTAAAGGTTCTTCTTTCCTTCCGCTCTTATATATGGGAACCACCTCAGCTCTTTTCCATTCTACTGGCACTGTTCCATTTTCTATTGAGCATTTTATGATGTTGTATATAGGACTTGCTAGTTCTTCCTACATTCTTTCAGTATTCTGCCTGAGACTTCATCCGGTCCCATTGCCTTCTCTTCATCCAGTTCCTTCATTAACTCTTTTATTTCAAGCTTGGTTACTTTAATCTCTTTCATATAGATTGTCTCTCTATTACCCTGTGGCCTCTCAAATTTGGATTCTTTAGTAAAGACCTCCTGGAATTTTTATTTAATAGTTCTGCCATACTTTTGGGTCTTCCACCATCCCGTTCTCTCCTTTTAACCTTTCTATTGTTTCTTTTGCCTAATTTTTCCATTTATGAATCTATAGAACAATTTTGGTTGCTCCTTACATTTTTCGACAATATCTTTTTTGAAGTTCTTTTCCTCTTCCTTCCTCACCTTAACATATTCATTTCTCGCTGCCTTGAAGTTTTCCTTGTTTGTTGGATTCCTATTTCTCCTCCACCTTTTCCATGCTCCATCTCTTTTCTCCTTTGCCCTAGCACACCTTGCATTAAACCAATCTTTCTTTCCTTCTTCTTTTGGTCTATATTTTGGGACATATTCCTGACTCCTGTTTTGTATATTTCCAAAAATAAGTTATATTTGTCTTGCATTGTCTCTGAGTTTTCCATCTCCTCCCAGTCTACGTTTTTAAAATAGTTCTTGAGATTCTCAATATCAGCCTTTCTGTAATTTAATCGGTCTCCTTTGTATGAATCGTCTCTATCTTCCTTTCCTTCTTCTATATCTATTTCTAATATTGCATGGTCACTCTTTCCCAATGGGCACTTATATCTTATATCGTCATTCATTTGTATACCCCTTGTAAAAACTAGGTCCAATCTCGCCGGCTCGTCGTTTCCTCTGAATCTTGTGCATTCCTTTACTCTCTGGTCCATCATATTGTCTATCATTAGGTTCAAGAATCTTTCTCCCCAGGCTTCTTCCCCCATACCACTTTCATAATTTTCCCAGTCCACTTCTTTACAGTTGAAATCTCCTACTAATATCACTTTTCTCCTTTCTTTAATGATTTTCATTAGACTCCTTATTGTGTCATCTATCATGTCTTTATGTGTGTGTGTGTGTGTATACATATATATACAGTCAACCCTCGGCTATCGTGACTTCAGCTATCGTATTTTATTGCTATCACGCACCCATGAAAAGCTGCTAAAATTTCATTATCGCGACCTGAGATGCCTGCTATCGCTTGCCCACAAAGTCTCTGAGTGTGGGTCCTTCCCACTAGACAGTGATAGCCAGATTCTACCATTTTTTTGTGCTCACAATGGCCACCAACCCTCCACACCATCCTCCTACCATCGCCGAACGTAAACCAATGAGACAAGACAGAACACTAAATGTGAAATGTTGTTTATGAATGCGCCCAGATATTGTGGTCATGACGTCATGGGATATATGAACGCTCCCGCCAAGATGAAACAGTCTCTGAGTGCGCGTTCCCCCCACTAGACAGTGATAGCCAGATTCTACCATTTTTTGTGCTCACAATGGCCACCAACCCTCCCCGCCATCCTCCTATCATCGCTGAATGTAAGGCAGCGGCTCCTGGCAGGGAAATAAAGAAAAGAAAGAACTTAACTTATGCACAGAAACTTGAAATAGTGAAATGCATAGACAGTGGTGAGACGAAGAGAAGTGTTGGGAAAAAGTTTGGGATAAATGAATCGACTGTACGAGAAATTTACCAAAAACGTGAACATATTAGAAATCACATGAAACTTGCACCATCTGTGGCTGCTTCCCAAGCCTTACGCAGCCAAAATCAATTACTCCTGAAGACGGAACATCTGATAGGACGATACCTGGACCGACAGGCTCGGAGAAATATACAGAAACTCCCCTACTTACGAACATTCGACTTGCGAACATTCCATACATACGAACAAATCTTTTAAATACTTAAGTCCAAAAAATTGTTTGAAAGATGCTAAGAAACTTGAAATTTCCTGCGCGCATATATAGTTCATGAGTCTGCCACGCCGTGGTGCTGCCGAGCTCACTCAGCTATGCGAATCGCTCCCCTGCCCTCCAGGCTCCCGCCATAAACACGAGAGCATCTGTTCACTGTGTCCTCGTGTACTGCCAATTTTTGTGCCATAATTCGCTTTACCTGTGCATCATTCCACAAAAAATGTCGGGTGTGAAGCGAAAAATAAACGGTGAAGCTAGTGGAAGTGCCAAGAAACGTCAGGCTATAACTTTTAGAGGTGAAAATGGACATCATAAAATAGCTTGAGAAAGGTGAGAAAATGTCTGATGTGGCACGAAAATTTAATATGAATCGGTCAACTGTAGGCACAATTATTAAGAACAAAGAAAAAATTGTGGAACATGTGAAATCTGCAGTGCCCATGCAATCAACCATCATATCGAAAAAGAGAGGGAAAGTGATTGAGGAGATGGAAAAACATCTTGGCGTCTGGTTCGAGGACTGCATCCAGAAACGGAAACGTCTATGCCTTATGATGATTCAAGAGAAGGCCCTGAGTCTATTCAATGAACTGAAGGCTGAGTATGGTGAGGATGTGTCATTCACTGCAAGTCATGGGTGGTTTAACCGCTTCAAGGCGCGCAATAACTTGCATAACGTGAAGGTGTCTGGTGAGGCGGCGAGTGCAGATGTTAAGGCAGCTGAGGAATTCCCAGGAAAACTAGCAGAAATTATCTGCCAGGGAGGCTACACACCACAACAGATTTTCAATGTGGATGAAACTGGCCTCTACTGGAAAAAGATGCCTGACCGAACCTACATCAGTAAGGAGGAAAGGACAATGCCTGGCTTCAAAGCTGCAAAGGACAGACTGACGCTACTGCTTGGGGGTAATGCTAGTGGTGATTTAAAATTAAAGCCCCTACTGGTGTACACCTCGGAAAACCCACGAGCCCTGAAAAACATTGCCAAGGCGTCTCTTCCAGTTGTGTGGAAGAGTAACTCTAAAGCTTGGGTCACACAGGCAATTTTTCAGGAGTGGTTTTATAATCAATTTATCCCTGAGGTGGAGAAGTATTGTCGGAGCAACTCCATTCCATTCAACGTCCTCCTGGTGCTGGATAACGCCCCTGGCCACCCACCTTACCTAGATGACTTTCACCCTAATGTCAAGGTTGTCTACCTGCCACCCAACACAACCTCCATTATACAACCTATGGACCAGGGAGTCATTGCAACGTTCAAAAAATACTATCTAAGGCGCACTTTCCGCCAGGCACTGAAGGCAACAGACGAGAATGATATGACTCTGAGCGAATTTTGGAAGTCATATAACATCTACAATGCCATAAAAAACATTAATACCTCCTGGTGGGAAATTACAACCACCTGTATGAATGCCGTATGGAAAAAGCTCTGCCCTCAGGTTGTTCATGATTTCACTGGGTTTGAAAATCTTCAGGAGGACCAGGAGGAGGTTGTTGACAATTTAATCTCCATGAGTGAGAAACTGGAGCTAGAGCTGGAGGAGCAGGACTTCACAGAGTTCTTTGATGACCATGACAAGAAGCTATCTAATGATGAACTACGAGAATTGGAGAAGCAGAGGAAGGAGGCAGAAGAGGCAGAGGAGGAAGTGGAAATGCCACCAAAACATTTCCAAACTAAAAAAGATGGCAGAAGCTTTTGCATCCATAGAGGCAGCCTTGGCAAATTTTGAAGAACAGGATCCAAATGAAGAACGACATGCCAAGGTGTCAGCAGCTGTTCATGATGCACTGAAATGCTACCGCGTCATATACGAGGAAAAAAAGAAGGCTGTGAGCCAGTCGTCACTTCATTGGTTCTTCAAACGGGTAGATAAACATGAGGCAACAGTACCATCCACTCCTCAGTCAGTGCCATCTTCATCCTCTACCCACACGCCTGACGCTGACAGCGATGCTGACGACCCCTCCACCATCTCGTCACCCCCTTCCTCGCCCGCCACTTCCCCAACAAATCCAAGTGAACAAGGTAAATCTTACGAGTTTCCTCATTTATATTTCAAGCATGCAATGTTTTCTGTTTCATATTTCATGTGAAATGCTTTCATGTATGTAACTGACATAGCCCTAACGTTAAAATGTGTAACCTAAATGCGAGTCTGTAACCTAGCGGTAACCATGTCAGCTGTTTGACCCCAATATACAGACGCTTAGTCATCCCAGATTTATAGGCACCTGTTCAACCCCCATTGATCGACGCCATGTTAATCTATCCATGATTATCGATCTTTCTCAGTATGGTATGGTGTCATCCCCCAGTCTAACGGATAGGCTTCGTGTTGTGTGACGGCCCTGGTTGTGTTTTCCTGCCCAGCTGACCACATGCCATCTTATCGATCGGTTCGCCAGCCAGTCACCACTACAATATATTTTCTTTTTAAATAAAGTATGTTTCTACATTAAAGTTGTATGAATCACCATCAAATATTATTAAAAGCATTACATATTACAGGTACTGTATAAGGTATGTGTACTTATTGGGATTTATGTACAGGTATTCTTATTGTAAACAAAACTTTAAAACAATGGGAAAAAAGGCAATGGAGACCCGACTTTGGATATACGAACAAATGGAGTTACGAACGGCCTCTCGGTCCCCATTATGTTCGTAAGTTGGGGACCTTCTGTACCTGTTGAGACGCGTGATGTGATGGAGATGGCCAAAAAAATTTACTATGGTCTAGCAAGCAAGATGGGAGTTGAAAAGCCACTAGTGTCCGTAGCTTCGAAAGGGTGGCTTGACAAATTTGTATCGCGCCATAAAGTCAAGAATGTGATGGTGTCTGGTGAGGCTGCTAGTGCCGACACGACTGCTGCTACTGAGTACCCTGAGACGCTGAAAAACCTCATTGAGGAGGGCCAATATACAACGGATCAAATTTTCAATATGGACGAAACGAACTTCTTCTGGAAAACCATGCCACGCCATACATTTATAACTGCTAACTCTGCAAAAGTACGAGGGAAGAAGGCCATCAAAGAGAAATTTATCCTTCTCTTTGCAACGAATGCTTCTGGTACTTGCCGTCTAAAACCTACAGTTGTGCATCGTGCAAAACGACCATGGGCTTATAAAGGGCAAGACATGAACAACCTCAATGTACACTGGATGACCTCCAAGAAAGGCTACATGTCGGCCAAACTATCAGAGGACTGGTTGAAGGATGCATTTATCCCACAGGTAGAGCAATATTGCAAGGAAAATAACATCAGGTTTAATATTCTGTTGCTGCTGGACAACGCTCCTGGACATTCGCCACTTCTTAGGACTGCACACCCTAATGTTAATGTGGAATTCCTGCCACCCAACACGACTTCATTGATCCAGCCGCTTGATCAAGAGGTAATATCAGTTGTTAAGGCTGCATAATCTAGGCGACAGTTTAGGGTAATGAGGGAGGCTATGAAGGATGCCAGTCTCATCCAGCATTTGATTGAAAATGATGATGATAGTGATAATGAAGAAAGTGTACAGGTACAAGGTGATAGTGAACTTGAAAACAAATTGCTCCTTTATTGGAAAAATTACAATATTAAAAAGGCAATAAACTTACTGGTGGACTGTTGGAACGACATTACCCAAAAGACAATTCATCATGGTTGGCGTAAGATTCTGGTGGGCTTACCCGAGGAGAGACGTGGGGCTGTGTTACCTGGTAAGCCCCAGTCACTCCAAGCCGAGGTTCAGGCAGCAGCGGAAGAGGCACAACAAGTCCCTGGTGGTGGTTTTGTCGATACAACGGACGAAGACATATTAGACATGATTCCGCCAGCCCCTGTTACAGCTGCTGAAATTATTGAAGAAGATAATGCGGCAGAAGAGGACAGCAGCGCCGAAGGAGAGGAGGACGGTGATGTGAGGCGGGAGGGAATCACCATGACAACCATCAAGGAAATAATTGGCTTGGGTGTGATGCTGCGCCACTTCCTGAAGCAAGATCCTAACATAAACAGTGAGGCAAGGTGTTCCTGGATTATGAAAGCATTGGAAGGCTACAAGGATCAGTATCACACCCACATCAACTCCTTACGTCAGCATCGAATCACCGACTTCCTACAGAAACGCAACGAGGCTCAGCCAGACCCTCAACTAGGACCATCAAATGTGCCTATGGAGGATGAAGATTTTGAGGTTTTCGAGGGTCCCTTTCAGACTCCTGCTGAGGCTGATGAATTCCTTGATGAGATACAACGTCGAGTGGGTGGACAGTAAGACTCCACCCCAGTCTCGGAACCCATATCACCCACCTAAGCATCTCATCGAATACAAAAAGGTACAGTACATAAATACAATGAGCTGATGTAATTTTTTTATGTTTCACTCAACCAACGATTTTGTGATGTGGCTTATGTGTTTCTGGTGAGATATGCAGTGAATTCACTGATGTTCTACATCACTTCTGTCGCAAATGCGTTAACATAACATAACATAACATAAATAATAGGATAACAAAGGGCCACCAGGGCCCATCTAGGTTATCCTGTATCAGTCGCACAGCGACCTCGTCATCAGTACTTAAAGATACACTTACAAGTACACAATACATTATATACTAATTCTAAATATTTGGCCCATTAACAGGGCTAAGTCCTGCAGCGAAATCCTCTACAATTTGTGGTCCCCATACATGGGGATCATGTCTTGTTTAACTATAGTAAATTTCTTATAAAACTATCATGCAGTGCTATACATAATTATAAATCTAATAAATTTAAGTGCTTATCTAATCTGTTTTAAACATTGTCAAACTAGTGCTATTTACAACCGTCTCTGGCAATGCATTCCAGAAGTCTACCACTCTATGACTAAAGAAATATTTTCTTATATCTAACCTGCAGCCTTGCTTTCTAATCTTCCTGCCATGATTTCTAGTCCTATTTCCTCCTCTAAGGTAAAGAAAGATCTCACATCTATGTAGTTTGTATCTGAAAACATTTTAAATAACTCTATCATATCCCTCTTATACATCTCCTCTCAAATGAAAACATGTTTAATTCCTTTAATCTATCTCTATACTCCAGGCGCTTTAATGCTGGTATCATCCTAGTTGCTCTTCTCTGAACTGCTTCTAACATGTTGATATCCTGCCTATAGTGGGGTGACCAGGCCTGTATGCAATACTCTAAATGGGGCCTAACATAGGAATTATATAAGCTACGCACCACTTCCTTACTTTTATAACTAACATTTCTATTTATAAAACCCAGGATCCTATTTGCCCTATTTCTTGCTTCTAAACATTGCTTTGAAAATTTCATAGTCCTGTCTATCACTACTCCTAAATCCTTTCCTTCCTCTACTGCCTCTAGCCAACATCCCTCCATCTCATAGTTAAAGTTTGTGTTGTCTTTACCTAAATGCATAACCTGACACTTTTAGAATTAAACTCCATCTGCCACCTGTCTGCCCATGCTATCAGCCTGTCCAGGTCTCGTTGTATTCTGTAATTGTCCTTTTCACCCTGTACTGCACATGCTATCTTAGTATCATCTGCAAACTTTGATACTTTGCTACTAATTCCTATATCTAAATCGTTAATGTACACCAAGAAAAGAAGAGGTCCTAGCACTGATCCTTGGGGTACCCCACTAACCACTTCCTTCCACTCAGACATTGCCCCATTTAATACTACTCTCTGTTTCCTATCAGAAAGCCATTCACTAATCCAATCAACTAACCTACCCCTATCCCATGTAGTCTCAATTTGTACACTAGCCTCCTATGCGGTACCTTATCAAACGCCTTGCTAAAATCTAGATATATAACATCTATGCTATTTCCATCATCTAACTCCTTGGTAATATATTCTAAGATATCGAGCAAATTTGTAAGACAGGACCTCCCTGATCTAAAGCCATGTTGGGTATCTCTAATTAATCTATTCTCATTTAAATGCTCCCAAATACTACCCTTAATGATTTTCTCTAGTATCTTACATACTATACTAGTTAAACTGATCGGTCTATAATTATTCGCATCATCCTTCCTACCTTTTTAAATATTGGAGTAACATTAGCTAACTTCCAGTCCTGAGGTATCTCAGCAAACCTAAGTGATCTTTCAAAGATTAACTTAAGTGCTTCAGAAATACTGTCTACACCCTCCTAAGTACTCTGGCATGTAGCTCATCAGGACCACTAGCTTTCCTATCGTCTAGTTCAAGAATAAATTTCCTAATAATTCCCGGTTTTATATCAATATTTTCTAAAGCTCTTAAACTACTCGTCGCACTGTTTGTAACAGGATTTCCTATTCTTTCCTAGTAAATACTGAAGAAAATTGTTCATTCAATAATTCTACTATGTCTTCATTTTGATCCACTACTACACCATCTTTTCTGAGTGGTCCAATCCTATCCTTATTTCTTTTATCACTGACCTTGTAATAACTATATAATTTTTGGGATCTTTACTCCCAGCTCTAGCTAGTTTTATCTCTGCCTGCCTTTTACTTTTTTTATAACCTTACTCAAATCATCTCTGACCTGTCTGTACCTAATCAAATCTACATCTTCCCACTTTTCTGCAACTCTCTGTATGCCCTCTTCTTCTCTCTGATCTGGCTACCTATCTCATGAGTCCACCATAATGGCTTCCTGTTTCTCTGCCTTATATCTTTGTAAGGGATACACTGCATCACTATACCCTTTACTACAACCTTAAAAATATCCCACATCTCCTGTGCAGTTTTATTTCCAAAACTATCTTCCCAGTTTACCTCTCCTAATAACTGACGTAACCTACCATAATTGCCTTTCTGATAGTTTGGGACTCTAGTCTTATTCACTATATTATCCCTACTGGAATTAATGATAAATCTAATTATATGATGGTCACTGTTTGCTAAAGTCTCTCCTACCTCAACTTCCTTTAAACAATGCTCAATATTTGTTAGTACTATGTCTAAAACCTTCCTCCCCCTAGTAGGTTTATCTACCATCTGCACTAAATAGTTATCCTGAAAACTTTCCATAAACTTATTTTCACTAGCATCTCCTACCATCCTCTCCCAGTTTACTGACTTAAGATTAAAATCCCTAAGATAATTGTCTGACTAGTACACCCCTATTTATCTCATCTACCATAAGGTTGTCTACATCTGCTGACTGGTTAGGTGGCCTATAAAAGCTCCTACTCTAATAACCTTACTTTTGTTTACTCTAACATCCAGCCATAAGGACTCTACTCTGTTATCTACCTTAATACCATTAACCTGACTGGAAATGAAGGATTTTTTACATAAATAACTACTCCTCCGCCTATCCTACCAATTCTCTGGTGTAAATACATAATGTATCCATCTACTTCATATTCTTTCCTATTTTCCTAAACTTTTCCTCATTTACCCATGCCTCTGTGACACATACAACATCTAAGTCCTCCTCAACTATATAACTAGATAACTCGTCCTTCTTGTTCCTAAGACTCCTGGCATTTACATAAAAACATTTAAGTCCTGCTACCTTCCTAGATGCTGTCTCCTTATTTGGAATCCTAATCTTATTCTCTCCTATTTGCACCTGGAAATCTTTCCTAATCTTTTCACTATCTCTGTTTATCCTATCTAATTTATGTCTAGCATCTTTCTTCTGGAATGCATTTGCTACCTCACCCCTACACTCCATCCCAACTCCCCTCCAGACATCCACTCAGCACATCCACACCCTTCCTACTCAGATGCACACCATCCCTAGCATACAAATCCTTCGCCCATAGAACCTATCCCATACATCCACAAAGCTGACACCCACATCCTTACACATCCCTTTTACCCGATCATTCACACCAATGGCTCTAGACAACCATTCCTGCTAACATACACACGAGGCAAGATTCCTGACACTACACACCTCCTACCACTCTCCCTTATCTTGCCTAACATTTCCCGAAATCTTGCCACTAACTCCTCCGACCCACCTGCTCTGACATCGTTCCCACCTACGTGCAAAACTACTACACCCTCCCTCTCCATCCCCCCCAACCCTCTTCTGCACCTCCTCACTCACTGCCTTCACACCTGCACCAGGCATACACACGTTCGTCCTCCTATCCCTGTCTTTCCCACAGAAAGTGCTATCTAAATACCTAACCTGAGAGTCACCCACCACACACACCTGAGGTGTGCTAGGCACAACCATCCTCCTCCTCTCCTCTACCCCCTTCTTTCTCCTTTCACTCACCACAACCACTTCATTCACTCCACTCTCACTCTCCCCCTCCCCCTCCAACAAACCGAACCTATTTTCACACTCAACAGGTTTAGTCCTATCCTCCCTAACTATCTCCGCTTTCCTTCCCCCTCGCAACCTGCCATCTCTGCCTATCCTGACTACTATCTTTCCCAGTCTGGCTCGCCTGCTCCCTCTTCCCCACTCTGCTCTTCCCGACAGAGGGCCAAGCCACCCTGTCGCCCTCAGAAGGTCCAACCTTCGGCCTAACACTGATCTCCTGCCTAATTTTTTCCACTGCCTCCCCAAGCCTCTTAACCTCCTCCTTCAATTCAAAGATGAGAACTTCGTTCGCACTTTTCCCCTCACTTAGCTTTCTGATTTCCTCTCGCAATTCTCGGTGCTCAAGAGAAAGAACTAAATTCTCGCTCTTGAGCCTACACACCATACACTCAGAAAAGTCAACGACCTTCCTGTCGTGCCCACACATCTCACACACAACAAACTCTCCCAATCCCACCTCAACACTCTCTTTCACGCACTCAATCACACTCTGATATACCTCAGTAGCTACCGCCATACTAATTTACAATATGTTAACTCACAAACAAATAAAAATACTAGGTGACAGCAGGGTGGGGGAACCGCGGTGGTGGGGGGGCCTAAGTGAGGTCAACTAATCCTCTTTCAAGGTCAACTTGACGGTTACAAGCCTAGTCTCCTCGCTCTACAAAAATACTTTTAACTCACAAACACTGATTCTAACCACTATTTCACTCTAATCTAACACTTGCAGTACACACTTTCACTTCACTAACACTCAAAAGCACCACACACAGACACCAAGCACAAACACCACTCGCTAACTATAAAAACCACAGCCAAAAACGGAGCGCACACACAACACGTCCACTCGCCACCACGTACTAAAAACAGCCTACGCTAGGTTCAGTTAGGATAGGTTTGCGATGAAAGTGATGTAGAACATCAATCAATTCACTACATATCTCACCAGAAACACATAAGCAACATCAGAAAATCGTTGGTTGGGTGAAACTGTAAATTGACCATAAAATTTGTGGTTGCGGCACCAATAACAATTTTCACTATTAGTTATTCAATTCGGCTATCGCGTTTTCGGCTATGGCGCGGCTATTTCAGTCCCAATTGGGCGCGATAGCCGAGGGTTAAGTGTGTATATATATATGTATATATATATATATATATATATATATATATATATATATATATATATATATATATATATACAGTAAAGTCCCAGGTTACGTCGATCTCGAGTTACGTCAAACTCGTAGTTACGTCAGTCCACTATAAGGCAATTTAAGATTAAAAAAATTGAAAATTTATAAATCGTAAAGTGCGGAATTTATTGTTATTGTTGGTGGTTGCCCGCCACACCACCCGCCTCACACTTGAATATAATAACACCCTGCCTCAGTTCCACCACACCGTCGCCCCTGGCAAGAGTGTTATCCTACTTCTGCATTTACTGACTCAAGTTCTTAGTATCTTGCTCAATGGCACCAAAGAGAAAACTTTTTAGTGACAGCAGTGATGATAAGAAAAGGAAAACCATTACGCTACAAGAAAAAGAGGACATAATTAAAAGACATGAGAAGGGAGGCAGCAGCTGTGTGTGAGGGAGGGATTGCATTTCCTGCCCCGCTGCCCACACTTCTACTCCCACCGCACTGCACTACGCTCCCAGCTGTCCACCCTCGGCGTCACAACATTCGACCTGCCCACCCTTCTGGCGGCCTCAGGCATCCACTCCTCTCTGCAACCTGCAGTCCTTCGCGTTCGTGGCCCTAATCAACAACAAAAACAAGCTTGTGTTTCATATTCCTACATAGTTGTAAATAATATAACAATATAACCTTTAACTTACCTGAATGACCATAAACAATGATTGGTTGAAAACTCCATAATATGCTTTGAAATGTACGGAAACTCGAGTTACGTACAAAATCGACTTACGTCATGTTTCAGGAACGTAACTCTGACGTAAACCGAGACCTTACTGTATATATATATATATATATATATATATATATATATATATATATATATATATATATATATATGTTACAGTAGGAAACACGTACCTAGGGATTACGCGTAATCCCTGAATATGTCAGTGAATACACGTATTCCCTTTTTCACTCAGGGATTTCACGTAATCACTGAAATTTCCAGTGATTACGCAAAATTCCTGAAATTAGACCTGTCATTTTACGTGTTCTTACTATTGAGCATTCAGTGAATTCACGTAACCTTCATCTATGAACATTTCAATTACACACAGTTCAATTACACACATACAATAACACAGAATGTAGTTTAACTTAACGACCTTTCAGTTTCGTTAGTGAGTGTTTGTGTTTAAACGACTGAGACATGAGCGAATGGTTCAATTTTCAAAAGTGTCTGAACCACTGCACGTTGCTTCATTCTTTCTTTTCTTCAAGCAACTCTGACTTGTTGCCTCATTCTTCCTCTTCCTCCAGCAAAGTCAAGATGTCTATCGAGGAAAGGTTTACACAAAACCTCACGGATCATTTTAAAGAAAACAAAAAAAGGATTAATTCCAAAGTGTGACTATCAGAAGACCATCGATGCCCTGAAAGCAACAGCTGATAACTCACATGCCAAGGGGCGGCATGGATATTATCTGTTCAAGTCACTCTGCCAAGAATGCCAAAAGAAACGAAAACGGCCGATGATGAAGGAGGTTGTCGTTTGTCCAATACTCACCAAGGAATTCTCGTCAAGGGGTCAGGTGGATCTAATTGACATGCAAAGCATGCCCAGTGGATCCAACAAGAAATGGATCATAGTGTACCAGGATCACCTGACGAAGTTTTGCATCCTTCGAGCCTTGATGTCTAAAAGAGCTGCAGAGGTCGCTTTTCATCTACTGGACATTTTTCTTCTCTTTGGTGCACCCGTTATTCTCCAAAGCGATAACGGATCCGAGTTCACTTCACAAGTCATTACAGAGCTGAAGGAAGTTTGGCCAAAACTAACACTGGTGCATGGTAAGCCTCGCCATCCCCAAAGTCAGGGGTCGGTTCAGCGCGCAAACAGTGATATTAAAGATATGCTGGTGGCATGGATGGCTGACAATGACTCACAAGACTGGCCTACGGGCATCAAGTTTGTTCAGTTCCAGAAAAACAGTGCTCTCCATTCCGGGATAAAGTGCTCTCCATATTCTGCAATGTTTGGCTGTGAGGCTCGTGTAGGACTTACTACTTCGTCTTTGCCAATTGAAGTGATTGCTCGGATGGAGACTGAGGAGGATCTTCTTGCTGTCACACCAATCAGGCCAGACTCTGACAATGACAACTCTCTCTCCCAAACTGATGGTGTTGCAAACCAGATCCAAGCTACAAGTGATGAAACATCAACACATGATTTGACAGAGGATGTTCTGCTCCCAGTCGAACATGGCAGCACTACAATACAATACACTGGTGACAATGTGATAAGTCAGCCAATGACAGCTGAAATCCTTGATCTACCCACAGGACCTTCCTCGCCCACAGCAACACCATCTGCCTACAATGTTGAGAGTCCTGTTTCTTCTGGAGAATCAGAAGAGCCTGTAACGTCTCTCTCACCCTCTCCATCTGACAGTCCTGTTTCCTCTGTTGAAAACCACAGAGTTGCAGAACGCATCAAAGAAATCAAAAGGCGTCGTTGTGAAGCAGCCGATGCACAAACTTCTCAAGCAGAAAGGATGGTGAAAAGAAGTCGCGTAGATCTGCGAGCTGGCGAACAAGGAGACAATGTAGCTGTGCCAGTTCCACTTGTTGATCGTGGGAGAGGCGATCCTAGAAATATCCTTGGTGTCATAATTGACAGACGAGAAGACACAGACCAATATAGGATAGCCGTAAAAGCTGGTATTCTCAGTGGTCTGTATTCCAGAAATCAATTCGATCTGTGCCCTCAGCGCCTTCTCAACACTGACGACATAAACACTGAAAAAACAGTTTCACTGCGCTCGGCGGTGATTTCTCAATCCGCTTCAGGTGGACGGGGCTTCACAAGATGCAACTGTACTGGCGCCCAAAAGAGTAGTACAAGGCGATGTAAATGCCTTAAAGCTGGGCTTCTGTGTAACTCACGATGTCATAGCAGCCTCAATTGTTGTAACAAGTAGCATGTCAATAGTTTCTGCCATTCTTTAGAACTTTTAAATGCTTTGTTCTAACTGACTAACTGACTGTTTGACCAATAAAATTCTGTATGTTTGCATTTTTTAATGTTAATTTTATTTTTTATCTAGTTACTTACTAATATGCTCGTCGCAACGTTGCCATTGATGATCAAATGAGCATCAGGGATTACGCGTAATTACTGAGACCATTTTTCAAGGATTTCGCGTAATCACTGGAAAATTCAGTGATTACATGAAATGCCTGAGTGAAACGGGGATTACGCGTATTCACTGAAATATTCAGGGATTACGCGTAATCCCTAGGTACAAGTTCTTACTGTAATAAATATATATATATATATATATATATATATATATATATATATATATATATATATATATATATATATATATATATATATATATATATATATATATATATATATATATATATATATATATATATATATATATATATATATATATATATATTCACACAACGAAATTTATACGAAGGTTTCATTTACTACCATCTGCTCGTTTAACGAAGGTTCACACAACGAAATTTCGCTACAACGAAGTTTTATCCAGGTAATTTTTTTCCAAATTTGAAATTCAGCCCACCATATCACACAAGCTGACAGGCTTTTGAATACACCAGGAGCTGCTGGTACTAAGGCCTGCCTCAGGAAAAATCCTGGGACACCTATAGAATAAAGATCAAGATCGAGATCAAGCCTCTCGTGGACAACACGTGCAACACTCACTCCCCAGTCAAAACATAACAGCGTCAGCAGCAGCTTGTCTTCCCTAGCTCAACTTACCACCAAAACGCCCTGCAATTGGCCTCGTGTTCGTAAAAAGACCAGGAAGTCTCTTACTCTCCAAGTGAAGCTAGATATTATTCACAGACACGAGAGGCCAGAAAACTATAGCAGTGCTGGCCACCATCTTGACTCCATATTATACTGTCTCTATTTTCAAGTCAGCAGACTCTATTAAGAAGGCTGGTGAGACTGTATCTTCCTTGCAAGCTAAAAGAACCACTTGAACTCGTGACTCTACAATGGATAAAATGGAAAGCCTTGTGGAAATGTGGTACATAAGTTTTGTATGCAGTACAATGATGCGCACTTTGTTTACATTCCACAGGTTGCCGGTTAGTGTCTTTCCCATTTCATTCTTCCACCCTTCATAAAGTTAAGATCATCAACATTATAAAGTTATGTACATACATTAGTGTACATTATAATTACTTAAATTAAACTACCTAAATGTTTAACTTCATAATTTTTACTTTCATTAAACCTTTTACTGTACTATGATGCACTCTCGCTTTGCTTACTCTCAATGGAAGTTCAAATCAGGGGTTAAACTTGTTTGTTATAATCGGTTCGCTTAACGAAGCTTCGCTTAACGAAGTGTTTTTTAGGAACGTAACCCCTTCGTTAAAAGGGGGTTGCCTGTATATATACACATATATATATGGAGAATGAGGGTAAAGTAGGAGGAAGAGGAGGAGGGTGTAGACGGAGGAGGATGAGAGGTGGTGGTAGTGGTGGTGGAGGAGGAGGAGGAGGAGGAGGAGGAGGAGGAGGAGGAGGAGGAGGAGGAGGAGGAGGAGGAGGAGGAGGAGGAGGAGGAGGAGGAGGAGGAGTGATAGAGGTCGCAGGGAAGACCTGATTTTAACTGAACGCTTAGTGACCTCTCTACCAAGCATAATTACTCACCAGGGAGGCTGGATTGAATATGAAAATTATTAATCATACAGTTTATTTATTTCATGCCTTTCACTATCATTACTATCATTGTTATTATTATTATTATTGTTATTATTATTGTTATTATTATTATTATTATTATTATCATCACTTCTTACTTTATTTATAATATGTAATTTCAAGAGAAAATAGCAAAAAAGATGAACAGAGAGAGAGAGAGATAGAGAGAGAGATTTAATCCAATGAGGTGATGAGCTGATGAGCTTCTTCCTTAGGTCAAAAGGCGGAAAGCTCAAAGTCGCAAAAGGTGTGAAATATTTGGTTAATCTTTTCTGTTTCCATCACTACCACTGCTACCACCACCACCATCACCACCTTTATGCCTATCACATTTGAAAACTCTACTATACAATATAATTTTACTGATTTCAATAGAGAAACTTCAATGATGAAAACAATATATACAGGTGTCCCTCGGTTAACGATCGACTACTTAACGATATTTCGCTCATACGATCCCTCCAAATTAATCCCTATTTTTTGGTTAACGATCGCCAAAATTCGGTTAACGATCGGATTGACCAATCGCAATCGCGATCGCAATCGCGATCGCAGCGCCTCCATCCACCCGCGGCCCGTGCAGTAAACACACCACAGTCTTTCCCGCTGTTTTGATTGTGCAACAACAACTCTATCACGCTCGCTCTAAACTTCTTTTTGTGCTTATTTGTGATCAAGTGAACTTAGTGATGGCTTCCAAGCGACCCAACGATTGTTCTCCACCGGGAGATAAGGCTAAAAATCGAGAAAGAGCATTGGCCTTGATATTAAGTTGAACATTGTGACTCGTCATGAGGGTGGTGAAGGGGTAAACTCTATTGCTCGTGCCCTTGGTTTATCTCAATCAACTGTATCAACAGTTCTCCAGAAAAAGTACAAGTGAAGCAGCAGGCCAACCAAGTCACAAACCTGCACAAACACACAACAACTCGTAACAGGGAACCGATTATGGAAAAATTGGAACGTTTGCTGAGGCTATGGATTGAAGACCACACACACCGCCGCATGCCTCTTTCTACCCAACTCGTTACTACTAAGGCACTGAGCCTGTGGGAGGACCTGAAACCAGAATTCAACATAGGCGAGACAGTGTCCTTCAAGGCCAGTAAGGGGTGGTTTGAACGTTTCAAACATCGTGAGTCTACACAACCTCAAGGTTAGTGGGGAGGCAGCGAGTTCGGATCAACCGCTGCAAACGCCTTCAAGCCTTTGCTTAAAGAGCGCATCGAGGAAGGAGGTTATTCAGCCAAGCAGGTTCTAAACTTTGACGAGACAGGCCTGTATTGGAAGAAGATGTCATCGAGAACGTTTATAGCAAAGGAGGAGAAGTCGGCACCAGGATTCAAGGCATCTAAAGACAGGTTAACATTATTGGTGGGGGGGAATGCCGCTGGTGATCTTAAGCTTAAACCATGCCTTATTTACCATTCCCAAAACCCAAGAGCTCTGTCTGGCTATATTAAGGAATATTTGCCCGTAGTATGGAAGGCAAACAAAAAGGGGTGGATGACGACTGTTATCATGCAAAGTTACGTGACAGGATACCTCTCCAAATTCCTAAAAGAATATGCTGCCCAAAACAACATTGCTAACAGATTTCTCTTGCTGTGTGACAACGCCCCAGCCACCCAGAGAGCATGAATGACTGGGCAGATAATATTGAGGTCATGTTTATGCCCCAAACACAACTGCCCTCATCCAGCCGATGGACCAAGGAGTCATCGCTACTTTCAAGGCCTATTACCAGCGGCGCACCATGAAACAGCTGTTGGCCTGCATTGACACCCCTGACAAGCCGACCATGAAACAATTTTGGAAGGATTATAACATTAAAAAGGGGATCGACAACATCGACGAGTCATGGAAGGAGGTGTCCAAGTCGGCAATGAATGGATGTTGGCGTAATTTGTGGCCTGAGTGCGTGGAACGTAAACAGGAAGTCCCTGTCGATGTTACATCCACATCCCAAGCAACCCCATCTACCGATCAAGCAACTCCATCCACCTCCCAAGCTCTCTCTCCACCCACTTCCAAAACAACTCCATCCACCTCCAAAACAACTCCACCCACATCCAATCTATCCTTCTGACCCACCCCACTGGAAAACGTATTCTCTATATATATATATATATATATATATATATATATATATATATATATATATATATATATATATATATATATATATATGAAATATGGAGGAGGAGGAGGAGGAAATGGAAGATCAGAGAGATTGCTATCCTACATTTACTATGTGAATGGAGAAAATAACACATACACACGCCTGGTAGCTCAGTGGTTAGAGCGCTGGCTTCACAAGCCAGAGGACCAGGGTTCGATTCCCTGGCCGGGTGGAGATATTTGGATGTGTCTCCTTTCACGTGTAGCCCCTGTTCACCTGTTCACCTAGCAGTGAGTAGGTACAGGATGTAAATCGAGGAGTTGTGACCTTGTTGTCCCGGTGTGTGGTGTGTGCCTGGTCTCAGACCTATCCGAAGATCGGAAATAATGAGCTCTGAGCTCGTTCCGTAGGGTAACGTCTGGCTGTCTCGTCAGAGACTGCAGCAGATCAAACAGTGAAACACACACACATTCTGAGGTCACGGGGAGGGACAGGGCATGGACCAGGAAGGGAGGGTCAAGTGGGTGGAGCTTTAAGGCTTAATTTTTGAGGGAGTTTAACCAATCCAAGGGAACCTAAAGCCTTCACCTGGTGTGGATCTGCCAGGTATTGCTACTGGAAAATATATTGGCTAAGATGGCAAGGAGTTTACTGGTCGCATCTGTACATTCATGCTGGTGCCTTAAATATTGCAAATTTTCCTGAATATCTTCTTGTAGAGCAAGACCTTAATGCCAGGCATAAGGAATTAGGAAGCCACCTCACCACCAATGCCAATGGTGTGCTCTGGAAGGCTTTCCTTGACACCACAGATACAGCTGTACTTACTGGGGACCACACACCACCCCATGTTCAAGGAGGCAGACTTGATTATGTAGCCCTCATCAATATGCTAACATATACTGCCCAAACTTATCTTGTCAGGTCATTGCTGAGCAACCACTTTGCCCTGGAGACAACCCTCCCGGTGCAGTCCGCCCCGGCAGTGCCCAGGAAGCGCTTGACGGTGCCACCATCCTGGATGACGGACCTTGTCGTTCATGTGGTGGCGTGGTACGCTGCCGTGAAGGGCTCCTTTGCTGATGCAGAGGCACTGTACGATGGACTCCTGCACACCATTGAGGGATTCATCACGACTCCAAGGGTTCCAGCAAGGGCCCATGCTCCACGCCGCTGGACTTATGCTACTGACCCTGTCATTCTGAACTGCCAACAGATGCTCGCTGCCTACCAGAGACATTGGCAGCTCAACCCAGCAGACACAGAGTCACGGGATGCCATGGTTACCGTGGCTCGATACCTCATGGATCTGCGGCAGCAGGAAAGGAAGAAGTACTGGTTCTCCTTCCTGGACAAGGTGCGCAGGACCCGGTCCCTCCGGGAGGTGTGGCACCATGTCAACAGTGTCCGGGGCAAGTCCAGACGGCAGGTGTGTGACCCTGATCCTGCAGGCAGGGCACGAGAACTCGTCTTGCAGTGGAAGGAAGCCTCATCCTTCTCTGGCCTTCCTATGGAACACCAGGAGGAGCTTGATCAGCAAAGACCACAAAGGATGGAGTTGCTTTGCCACAGTGTTCCTCTGCTGGACGACACCTGTGTGCCTATCACTCCTCTCGGCAGTCAAGTTGGGCAAGTCAACAGCTCCTGGCAAGGATGGCATCACCTATGATATCCTCAATGCTCTCCTGGAGGTAAAGGTAGACAACCCTATCTTGGATTTATTTAACATGTCTTTCACTGCAGGCAAGCTTCCCCGCTCTTGGAAAACAGCCATCGTCATCCCAATACCCAAAGGTGATGGCACTTTTCACCCTATTTCTCTCACCAGCTGTCTGTGTAAGATGATGGAACAGGTAATATTGAACAGACTTATATACAAGGTGGGCCATGTACTCTCTGGCAATGTACATGGCTTCCTAAAAGGTCACTCTACAAGTCATTGTTTTGTTGAGTGTCTTATAAATAAGGATGCTACCTGCAGAGCTTTCGTTGATCTCAAGGGTGTCTTTGACAGGGCCAACAAAGATGTTATTATGGAGGAACTCATTCTCAAAGGTGTCAAAGGTAGATTATTAGGATGGATCAGGGACTATTTGTACAATAGAACAGCACAGGTTTGGTTTCAAGGTGCAGTCTCCTCTGAGGAAGTTTTTGAGCTTGGAACACCACAGGGTGGAGTCCTTAGTCCAATGCTTTTCAAACTTTTAATGGAGAAAATTGCATGCTGTTCCTTTCCGCAGGGTACCCAGGTCCTCATCTATGCTGATGACATACTCCTCCAATGCTCCACACCCAGGATTCTCCAGGTTGCTTTGTCACAACTGGCAGAGTTGTGTGTCCAAATGGGACTAGTGATTAACCCCTACGATCCGGGTGGCGGGGATTCCCGCCCGGGCGACAGAGTCCGGGTGGCGGGGATTCCCGCTCGGGCGACAGAGTCCGGGTGGCGGGGATTCCCGCTCGGGCGACAGAGTCCAGGTGGCGGGATTCGGGCCGCAGGTGGCTATTTTTGCTATTTTGTGGCTAGTTGAGCGATTATCGCCGCGAATTTGCTACCCTGCCTTAGATCTCGCCCCATACACTTGACACACTGCATACTCAGTACCTCCCGCGCCACCGTCATGGATAGACGTGAAAAGAAAGGAAACCCTGCGTTCGTTTCGCTGCCCGCTTCTGCCCCGCCTGCCATCGCCCACGATGCCTGTCCGTCTACCTCAACCCCTCGCGACCTATAAGAGGTAATATTAGGTTATCTGACTCTGCCATAGATCAAGAGTTAGATGTCACTGTGTCCCCACTTTCCAGTGATGCCGAGGTGAGTGATGACGACGCATCACAGACAGAATACGTCATGAGTGATGATGGCAGCAAAGTTTCTGTCTATGTACCTTTTGCGTCTGCAGCATCATCATCTCATATAGTGAAAACACGAAAAAAAATATATAAACTCTGAAAATGTATAGAAAAAAGAACTAGCATTTATATTTATTATATAGAAAATAAGTGTGACAGTGACACATTATTATATAAGTGTAAATATTATCATGTTATTTTAGTGTACGAGTGTTTTTTCTGTTTGTGCCTTTGTGCCTTACAGAGTAAACAGTGTAAACAATTATCATTATGTTTTTGTAGTGTAAGAGTGTTTATTATTACGGCTAGAAAATAAGTGAGTGACAGTGACACTTTTTTATATTGAAAATATGAAAAAATATATATAAACTCTGAAAATGTATAGAAAAAAAAAGAACTAGTATTTATTATAGCTTTATTTATTTTGTGTAACTCCCACACTCCACTGTAGGGCATAAATCCACTCTGGTTTGGTATGTGAACCACATATCTGGGGCTGCGGGATGGGGCGGGGCAGTTGTGTCATCCACAGATGGCGGCTCAAGGCGGAGCAGTGGCCCAAGCCAGCCCACCCGCGCGAACACCTCACTGATTTAGGCCCGCGACCATGACCACTTCCACTCATCATATCTCATCAACTAGAGCATATACAGAGCTGAGTGAGGTGTCATCTTGAGGAGGAGGCATGGCCGGTGAGTACAGAACCAAATTGAAGTTCATAGGTTAATTAGTTTAGCCATACGGATAAAGTGAAAACAGGTGATTTCTCGGATAATCTGCAAAATCGCCCGGACTGAGAGAGCGACTGTGGGAGATGGGCCCGGGCAGGGTGAGAGTTTTTGACGCTACCACCCGGATCGGAGTGGTTAATGAATGTAAAACAAAATTTCAAGCTAAAGGAAAGTCTCTCGGCTGCCCACTGTAAAAAACATTCCCATCCCTAGAATTCATATACACAAGTACCTGGGTGTTCAGATGAACTTTAGGAAGTCTCTTCAAGCTGTCCACTATGTTCAAGACCTCTGCCTGCCACGGCTATACTAGAACTCATCCGTAGCTACCCACAAGGTGTGGCTTCTCTTGGGTGCGACGTTGCCACTGCTATACCAGTACCTTCTTCAAAGAAAACGGAGTGATGATCATTCTCTACTTCACTAAAAGAAGTCAGAAGAGACCCAAATACCTATGCAGCTATATAGTACATTAAATGCAATAAAGATTCTGGTTATATACATGAAAATGAGACAAGTAATTTACATGTTTATCAAATAAGTGCACATATGAGTAGAAACACAGAGTAATATATTGAGTGGTTTGCTTGAGTTAAAGGTAAGAGTGTTGCCCGATTTGCTTTCTCTTGCAAGAAATATCTATTAAGGCAGAATATGAATTCCTTGGTCTGGCTGCACAAGACAGTGTATGACGGGGAAGCGTCAGGGTGTCCTTCCATGGTAGTGACCAGAGGAGGAGTGAAGCGACACGTGCGTGGCGACCTGACTCACCCCCCCCAACCTCCCCGTGAAATTCCACCTGGGTCGTGAGCGGCAACGTCGCCTGACCTGATATGACACATCACCGTCCATGTATATGAACTAGCTTAATTTATTTTCGTATATGACAATTATTTATATCATCTACCACTTAATTAAGGTTTCTGAATGTTCTGAGAACGTTTTTTTGATAATGCTATGATTACAGGACAGTGAGTAGTTTGCTTTTATTGGAGATTTGGCATAGTCTCACGGCAGACATGGCCAACCCCCAATGGGTAGGTACGGATGGGTTTTAGTATAGCACCACTTCAGCTGCTAGCCAACAGGGGCCTGGGGGCGGGCATTCCAGTCCTAAGAATGTTCTATATATCTGTCATACGGTCCCTTATTGATTATGCCGCCCCTGTTTTAATACAGTTTAGTGCCACTCAACTCCGTCCCCTGGAGCTTGTACAGAATGAAGCCATGCGGATAATCTTGGGATGCTCCAGGACTGCACGGATTGAAGTCCTCAGAGCTGAACTGCACCTGCCGAGTATCATGTGTAAGGTACAGGATGCTTTGCGCGGGCTCTGACTCTCTAAAGGGATCACTGAATCTCCTGTATCATGATCCTCACACTCCTACAACACCATACCTCAGGAAGATCTTGGGAGTACTGACAAGTGTAGGTGTAGTCGAGGCTTGTATTAACGTTATGTCACCGCTGCAACCCGCCTGGAACCCTCACCGTGTCAGTGTTGATATTCACTCACTGCATCAGCCCAAGAGGGACTGGCTCCTTCATGTGCTGCAAGACATGTTCATTACCAAATTGTCTAAGTACCCACATGTTCAGGCTATTCATGTTTATTGTGATGGGTCAGTCAATGGCAGCAGGTCTGGATGTGGGCTGTTCATCCGTGACTACATCTCTGCCAGTCTCTACACTGACACTGAGGTTTCCAGGCGGCTCCCTGCACCCATGTCTTCCACTAGAGCAGAACTGTATGCTGTACTGGAGGCACTCCACATTGTGGCGCCTCTCCATAAGAATGTATATTTCTTTATTGACAGTCAGGCTGCATTGTACGCCCTTCAATCCACCTCCCCCATGGACTGTGATCTAGTTAATAAGTGTCTTGATCTCATCCATGCCCTAGAAGGTGCCGGTGCCACGGTCCATTTCATCTGGATACCCTCTCATGTGGGTATCCCGTTAAATGAAAAAGCAGACCACCTTGCTCAGTGTGCCCTACAAGATGACACAGTGGACCCTGGCACTGAGCACATTCTGGGTTATGTTAAGAATAGCATTAAGGACTTTGTACAAAGTAGCATTAGTGATTAATTGGAGCTTTGTTGCCATAGGGGCAGTAGCACTAGTCTTCACTATGCATGTGTCTCCCAGAGCTGTGCCTACACCTATGGGAGACACACTGCATCACATGGCAGGGTGGCAATGAGGCTCAGATTAGGCTACAAATACTTTTGGGAAGTCAGTGCTTCTCCTGGTGTGTGCTGAGTGCTACACCAAGGGGACACACTCTGCGTCACTATATCATGGAATGTCCTCTCATTGCTAAATTTAGGCCACAAGCTCAGCATGATTTGTACAGCCTCATTGACCATCTCCTAGACTCTGCCACCCTCAGGGAAATACTCAGGGAATATCCTCAGTTTGCTCCCAGACTGTAGGATGTCTTAGGTAATAAGGTATGCAATATGTGTATTTATTTATTGAAATACTTGTATTCTTGTTGTGTATACTGTCCAAAGTTTTTTTTTTTGTGATACTTTAACCTTAAGTCTTTGCCCAGGGGGTGGGTGGCAAGGCCCATCCTCCTCCTTTGTTGTAATTATTTATTAATTCATCAATAAATGTATCAATCAATCAATCAATCTTTTATTGCCCTTCTCACTTCTTCCTTATCAGTCACCACTGCCCCATTCACCTTCAAGTTACACATTCTCACTGTCAGGCATCCCCTCACCCCTCAGGAATCTGTACCATTCACGACCGGCTTCCACACCTTTCTCTCTAAGGGACTGAATCACACTTTTCTCACATGTAACTTTAGCATTCTTCATCTTTCGCTTCGTCACTCGCTGCTGACTCACATACGCTGTCCATGCATTCAGGTCAGTGTTCCCAACCTCTACAGACGTCTCCACCCTACACACCTACTGAAATTACCCTACATTTGCCTTCATTACCCTACGACTCAGGATGAAAAAACAAATAGTCATAATACTGGCAGGTATTTATTTACATGATGACCGTATGGTATATAACTATTATTACATAAAAGTAATTTCATGACCAATTTTGACTCATACCAGAAACAGAAGAAACCACTTTCACATTTCCTTAAAAACTAGTTTTAATTATCTATTTGCATTTTTAATGCGTACGAGCTTCGCTTTATTATGTAGATTATATTGCTCAGGATTATTTACCTTCTTTTTACAATCACAATTATACTTACATAATAATAGCAGGTAACTCATGGTCAATCTTTATCTATATGATGACATTATGGTTATAGAAATCAACACATAAAAATAATTTCATGACAGTTTTTAACCCATACCAGACACCGAAGAAACTACTTTTATTCTTTTTCTTAACAAAACAAAAGTGTAAACTACATGTACGCAATACAAGAGCTAATTATCTCTTTAATCACGAATCAGTAACCGCTTCATTTGAGCGTGGGAAAGAAAAAAATAATAATATCTCCAAGCTGCACGTGGCTTTATGTATGAACGTGTATCATCACTACACATTACGTACTTTGGTTAAATATACCATCTCCCGGGCAGATTTTAATTGTGGAATATAGGTGTTCCGCATATTTCTTTTATTTGAGTGGTTATCTTTTAGCATCTTGGTTACTAAGTTTAGTAGATATAATGCCACTGACTGTATTTTACGTTTCTTAGTGATTTGCAAGAAAATATGGGGATATGCCACCACCTCTACCATATGTTTTAATTTAAACTACCACCACATACTTACAATATTTGCACCTCCAACTTAGTATTAGCTTCACCAGCATCTACTGTGATCGTTTCACAAGCATAGCACATACCACTTACTTTACTAGAACCACTACCTTACCTCAGTGGTTAGAGCGCTGGCTTCACAAGCCAGATGACCGGGGTTCGATTCCTCGGCCGGGTGGAGATATTTGGGTGTGTCTCCTTTCACGTGTAGCCCCTGTTCACCTAGCAGTGAGTAGGTACGGGATATAAATCGAGGAGTTGTGACCTTGTTGTCCCGGTGTGTGCTGTGTGCCTGGTCTCAGACCAGTGGTTCCCAACTAAAACCAAGATGTATTAGACTAGAACCACCACCACTTACTTTATTAGAACCTAGTATTACCACCACCACCACTTATTTACTACAAACACCACCACCACTTACAAAATACACAGTTTCTTACCTTTAAATGCTGGTGGATGGCCGATTCCCTGGCATCTGTGTCCTCGTGATGACAGTTCGTGGAACCGGCAAATTTAAAAGCTCGTACTTCAGATTTCGTTCAATCTGGGCTGAACTAAAATGTCGTTCACAAACCACAGCATACTTAATATTAATATGGTCTGAACGGAAACACTTATGGATCCACTGTCTAGCAAGGTTATCATTAGATGGTAATTTATGGTATCTTAGGTTGCTGTCCTTACCAGGTGTACATCCAAATACAGCGCACACTCTTGCTTTACCCATTTAACTATGAATATCGTAATACGAAGCCCGTGAAAAGTACACAATTGCTGATAAAAATCTGCCACACGTGAACACACCACCACAACACTAGACGTAAACAATACACATGGTGACGTCAGCGGTTCCAATAATGCCGAAGTGCGTTCACCTCTTTTAGTCTAATACATCTTGGGGAGTACCTACGCCAATTGACCTTGAGTTTAGAGCACACTGAAGTCACTCGATCGTCCTTCAGCCAAGGTCTCATTCAGGTTTTCCACTGCCATCTCATTTACAAAATCGTCGAATATCTTACCATTCTTATTCACTTGCCCACCTAGCTCCTACACGTCTACATGCAGCATTCATCTCTATCTTAATACACTCACTCTGACTCTCTCTCCAGCGTATACTCTCTTACATTCTCAATATACCATACTTCGTGCTGCTCATACCTTACAATCCCAACCAATCTTCCACGCTTCCCTTGCTCACCTGTCTGTACGCTACCGCCACTCACTGTTCCCTGAGAGTTGAGACCAAGAATTCTAGGAGGATATACGGGTTCAATGGGCGGGCTGGAGGAATTGATTAGGGAATCTCGCTTCTAACAGATGGCGCGCGGGTCGCAGGTAGTAAGGGGGTGAGGGATGGGGGCGTCCATCAGCGGGGAAGGATGAGCGTCGTTACAAGATTCACACACTATATATATATATAAAAAAAAAAAAAAAAAAAAAAAAAGTAGAACTCATCCGTAGCTACCCACAAGGTGTGGCTCCTCTTGGGTGCAACGTTGCCACTGCTATACCAGTACCTTCTTCAAAGAAAACGGAGTGATGATCGTTCTCTACTTCACTAAAAGAAGTCAGAAGAGACCCAAATACCTATGCAGCTATATAGTACATCAAATGCAATAAAGATTCTGGTTATATACATGAAAATGAGACAAATAATTTACATATTTGTCAAATAAGTGCACATAAGAGTAGAAACACAGAGTAATATATTGAGCGGTTCCTTGCTTGAGTTAAAGGTAAGAGTGTTGCCCGATTTGCTTTCTCTTGCAAGAAATATCTATTAAGGCGGAATATGAATTCCTTGGTCTGGCTGCACAAGACAGTGTATGACGGGGAAGCGTCAGGGGATCCTTCCATGGTGGTGACCAGAGGAGGAGTGAAGCGACACGTGCGTGGCGACCTGACTTACCCCTCCCCCCCCCCCAACCTCCCCGGGAATTTCCACCTGGGTCGTGAGTGGCAACGTCGCCTGACCTGATATGACACATCACCGTCCATGTATATGAACTAGCTTAATTTATTTTCGTATATGACAATTATTTATATCATCTACCACTTAATTATGGTTTCTGAATGTTCTGACAACGTTTTTTTGATAATGCTTTGATTACAGGACAGTGAGTAGTTTGTTTTTATTGGAGATTTGGCATAGTCTCACGGCAGACATGGCCAACGCCCTATGGGTAGGTATATATATATATATATATATATATATATATATATATATATATATATATATATATATATATATATATATATATATATATATGCGAAGGTGTATTGCAGCAGCCTCCCAGATATGTACGTGTGCCTGTGTGAGTGTGGAGCAGCGTCATAAGAGAGTACATATGGGTAGTACATATGAGTACATATGTGCAGACTTTAGCTAAAGGGTGAGCGAGGTGTTGGTTGCTCGTGTTTATGAAACTGTCACACCTTAATGGAAGGGACGCTGAGCTAGGCCTCCATGACGGAGGAGGTGTGACCCGGAGGTCACGGGAGATAAGAGTGTGTGTGTGTGTGTGTGTGTGTGTATGGGTGAGGGCACTGGCCAGCCCTGGGATAATTGTCATACGGTACCGTGTAAATAAAGGCATGCATGTGTGAATTGCTTGTAGCCAGCATTATCAGGGATATATTGGTAATTAGCGGTTAAGGTAGATAGCGTTACCTAATAAGCTGAAATAGACTCGTAAGGACATTGCCTGGCAGGTGCGACGGCACAGGAGGCGTGGTTTGTGGGGCACTGTGTGGCACCGACGAGGACAGAGGACAGGAGTGTAGCAAGAGACCTCGAAGGAACAAGTCGTACTCTGGGGAGCAGTCAGAGAGTGAACGAGAGACAGAGAGACAGTGAAGTGCCTGACGAACTAACAAAGTGTTACCCGTACTTTGTTGCCGCCCCTGCCCGTCCTGTGCCGCCGCCACCTGTTCCCGGTGACTCGTGTATAGTTGCTGTAATATAGAGAAATAAGGAAGAAGTGTTTCCTTCTCCCCACTCTGTGTGACTGAGCTGAGTGAGAGTGGGTGCTATAGAAGCAGACAGCCAGGCCTGAGAGAGCGATCTGCCCGCCGCTCCACCCCAGCCACGCCGCGCCACCCAGGTAAAGTCCTTCTCCCCGACACACACGCCCCGAATCCCGAGAAGATTGTGAGGCGTCCTCTCCCTGAAGAAGAAGCTGAAGGAGGGTCGCAGCACTTGGTGTCAGGAGTGGGATCCTAAGGGCGTCTTGTGTGTTGTGGCGGAAGGCAAGGTACTACCTGACGGAGGTACAATGGCTGACGGCGAGCAGATCGTGAAGAAGGAAGTTGTGGGCGAGGAGCCGCCCTCAATGGCTGAACTCATGTGTATGTTGGTGGCGATCCAGCAGGAATTGACTACCGTCAGGCACGAAGTGACTACCGTCGGGCAGGGATTGATTACCGTCAGGCACGAAAACGAACTCCAATGTGCGACGCTGAAGAAGGAGATGAAGGAGGAGTTGAGGGCGATGGCAGATGCCATGCGAGCGACGGCAGGCCCAGTGAGAAGAATGAGTGCTCAGTCGCACAGCGCTCATCCCGTCTGCTCTGGGCTGGCGTCCGGCTGGCGGGTGAGACCGACGAGGAGTCTGAGGGCGACGAGACGGAAAACGCCCTCGGACTGTCTCCCCACCCTGCCCTCCGCTAGCCCTTCCCGCAGCCGCCCCACCCAAGACTGCCTCCCCACCCCACCAACGGAAAGCTCGCTCTCCCCCTGCCGCCTCCCCGCCTCGAGCTTCCTCCCAGCCAGCGGCCGCCCCCTCTGCGCCCCCCAGGCGGCCTAGACCACAGGAGTTCGACGGAAGGGTGTCGCTGGAGGCTTACCTGGCCCAATTCGAAGTCGTGGCTCGAGCGCAAGGCTGGAGTCAAGAGGAGCGCGCCCTGAATCTTGTGACAAGTTTGAAGGGGCCAGCCGTGGAGGTGTTAAGTCAGTTAACACCTGCACAACAGGAGTCCTACACCGACGTAGTGGGCGTCTTGGAGAGGCGCTACGGACACCAGTACCAGGCAGAGGTGTATCGGGCGAGGTTCCGGGCCCGAGTCCGAGGACGCGGAGAAACGTTACAACAGCTGGCACAAGATTTGGAGCATCTGATGCGGAAGGCGTACCCACGGGCATCAGAAGAAACTGCAACGCTGCTGATGAGGATCAGTTCATTGATGCGCTGGAGGACGCGCAATCGCAGATTTACGTGAAGCAGGCGCATGTTGCAAATCTGCAAGAGGCCCTTGCCCGGGCACTGGAGTTCGAGTCCTTCGTTAAGACTAGCGCCGGGAGGTCCAGGACAGACTCGAAAGAAACCAACGCTACCGACGGAGCCGGGCGAAGGACGGGCCAGGAGAAGCAGAGCAAGGCCGTTCAGAGGGGCATGTTGGAACTGTAAGGAGACGGGACATAGGAAGCAAGATTGTCGCCGGTCCCCAGCCCCCGCTCGGTCTCATTCCGCCGAGCAGGTGGGCAGTACGTGTACCAGCCCTGCTGCTGGGGTTGTGGCCAACTGGGCCACCTCTCTCGGTCCTGCCCCCAGAAGACGCAGGCGGGCAGGAGAACACGGGCGGGAAACACCGCCTGGCTGGGGAGCGGGGCCGCACACCAGCCGTCATCACCCAGGCCCCACTCCCGCTAACTGGCCGCCGCTCTGTCGCCGCTGCAGCTGCTGCCGCCCTCACCTCCCAGGTTGAAGGCGTGATCGATGGACGACCGTGTTGCCTTACCGTGGATACTGGGGCGGACAGGACGCTCGTCAGGAAGGGCGTCATCGCAGCAAGGAACCTCCCCTTGCCCCACAGAAGATGTGTGGAGTGACGGGGCACTGCAGCGCGATGCGGGGACCAGTGGAGGCGCGGATAGAGGTGGGAGGCGAGGAGATGCAGCTACCTGTGTACGTGGCTGACCTGGAGGAACCCTGCCTCCTGGGTATCGACTACCTGACGAAGGGCCGGGCTTGTATCGACTTCGGGAAAGGAACGCTGAGGGTACATGATACGGAAGTGCCCTTACTCCCCGAGGACGCCTGCCCTCAGGTAGCAAGCGCCCGGTCTGCTGGCCTGGCCTCAGGGAGCAGGACAAGGGGCGAGCAACAACGGCGCCGGGAGGTGAGCGGGCAGCGGGGAGCGTGGCAACACCGGTCGCCACCAGCGGGCGGGCGGTGAGGAGCGCGGCGCACCCGGCCGTCACCAGCGGGCGGACAGCGAGGAGCGTGATACAGCCTGTTGAGAGGGACGGTGACGGAAGACGTGTGCCGGAGCACCTACGGGAGATGCTGCAGTAGAGTATGGAGCGTCTGAGCACTGAGCAAGCAGTACAGTTGCGGAGGATGCTGTGCGTGTACGCTGATGTCTTCTCGAAGGGAAACACGGACCTGGGCTGCACGAATCTGGTTCAACATTGCATCGATACCAGTGGCAGCCACCCAATCAAGCACGCACCACGAAGAATACCTCCCGCTCGACGTCAGGAGATGGAGAAAGCGGTGAGAGACTTACAGGCGCAAGGTGTGATCGAGAAATCGAACAGCCCGTGGTCTTCTGCAGTAGTTTTGGTGAAGAAGAAAGATGGATCGACGCGTCTCTGTGTAGACTACAGAGCCCTGAACGACGTCACGGTGAAGGATTCCTATCCACTACCCAGGATTGACGACACGCTGGATGCACTGACAGGTGCCCGCTGGTTCTCCACTCTGGATCTGAAGTCTGGCTATCATCAGGTGGAGGTGGCGGACGAGGATAAGAGAAGACAGCATTCTCCTTTGGGCAGGGACTATGGCAGTTCCGCGTCATGCCCTTCGGATTATGCAATGCACCAGCGACCTTTGAAAGGCTGATGGAGCGGGTACTGGAGGGCCTGCAGTGGAAGACTGCCCTCGTCTACCTGGACGATGTGGTTGTTTTCGGACGCACCTTCGAGGAGGAGCTGCAGAGGCTGGAGGACGTCCTTCTGCGGTTGAGGAGAGCTAATCTGAAGCTTAGCCCGAAGAAGTGTCTGTTGTTCCAGCAGGAGGTGCCCTTCCTCGGGCATGTCGTCAGCGAGGACGGGGTGCGCACCGATCCACTGAAGGTGCGAGCTGTGGCAGAGTGGCCTGTCCCGACCAATGTGGGCGAAGTGAGGAGCTTCGTGGGCCTGTGCACGTACTATCGTAGGTTCGTGAAGGACTTCGCCAGCATAGCGGCGCCCCTGCACCACCTGACAAGAAAAGGGGCCCGATTTTGCTGGGATGCTGGGTGTCAGACAGCCTTTGAGCGGCTGAAGGAGGCGCTGGTGAACGCTCCTGTGCTGCCATACCCGGACCCCGCTTGCCCGTACGTCGTGGATTGTGACGCTAGTGCTGAGGGCGTGGGAGCGGTGCTGTCGCAGCTGAAGGACGGACGCGAGCATGTGGTGGCGTACTACAGTAACAAGTTCAGTCACGCGGAGAGAAATTACTGTGTCACGCGGAAGGAACTTCTGGCGGTGGTGAAGAGTCTAGAAAACTTTCACCCGTACCTGTATGGGGCAAAGTTTACTGTGAGGACGGACCACGCAGCCCTGCGGTGGTTGAAGACGATGAAGAATCCTGAGGGGCAGTTGGCGAGGTGGATCGGCAGGCTGGAGCAGTACGATTACTGCGTCGAGCATCGCCCTGGGAGAGTCCACAAGAACGCTGACAGCCTCAGCAGACGTCCATGTGAGCCTGAGTGTCACCATTGCAGCAGGAAGGAGCCAGAAGAAGTCTGCAGGCTGACACGAGTTCATGGCGCGGAGGGTGACGGAGACACGCTTCTGCAGGAGGCGCAGAGGAAGGACCCGGATCTCCACCCAGTAGTAAAGTGGCTGGAGGAAGGTCAAGGTCGCCCTGGCGAGCAAGAAGTGGCAGCCCTGAGCCCAGCTACGAGATTCTACTGGGGGCAGTGGGACACGCTGAAATTGAGTAGAGGAGTACTGGTGTAGAAGTGGCTGACACCTGACGGAGGGATGATGTACTGGCAGACAGTCATTCCTCGTGATATGAGAGCTAGCCTGATGCGGGAGATGCATGAGGGCGTCGCCAGTGGGCATCTAGCCAGTGTTGCGAAGGTGTATTGCAGCAGCCTCCCAGATATGTACGTGTGCCTGTGTGAGTGTGGAGCAGCGTCATAAGAGAGTACATATGGGTAGTACATATGAGTACATATGTGCAGACTTTAGCTAAAGGGTGAGCGAGGTATTGGTTGCTCGTGTTTATGAAACTGTCACACCTTAATGGAAGGGACGCTGAGCTAGGCCTCCATGACGGAGGTGTGACCCCGGAGGTCACGGGGAGATAAGAGTGTGTGTGTGTATGGGTGAGGGCACTGGCCAGCCCTGGGATAATTGTCATACGGTACCGTGTAAATAAAGGCATGCATGTGTGAATTGCTTGTAGCCAGCATTATCAGGGATATATTGGTAATCAGCGGTTAAGGTAGATAGCTTTACCTAATAAGCTGAAATAGACTCGTAAGGACATTGCCTGGCAGGTGCGACGGCACAGGAGGCGTGGTTTGTGGGGCACTGTGTGGCACCGACGAGGACAGAGGACAGGAGTATAGCAAGAGACCTCGAAGGAACAAGTCGTACTCTGGGGAGCAGTCAGGGAGTGAACGAGAGACAGAGAGACAGTGAAGTGCCTGACGAACTAACAAAGTGTTACCCGTACTTTGTTGCCATCCCCTGCCCCGTCCTGTGTGCCGCCGCCACCTGTTCCCGGTAACTCGTGTATAGTTGCTGTAATATAGAGAAATAAGGAAGAAGTGTTTCCTTCTCCCCACTCTGTGTGACTGAGCTGAGTGAGAGTGGGTGCTATAGAAGCAAACAGCCAGGCCTGAGAGCGAGATCTGCCCGCCGCTCCACCACAGCTACGCCGCGCCACCCAGGTAAAGTCCTTCTCCCCGACACACACGCCCCGAATCCCGAGAAGATTGTGAGGCGTCCCCTCCCTGAAGATGAAGCTGAAGGAGGGTCGCAGCAATATAATAATATATATATATATATATATATATATATATATATATATATATATATATATATATATATATATATATATATATATATATATATATATATATAAGTCGGTCAGTCACGGGAAGGAGCACAAGGCACATCAGCCATCACCAGCCTCCGCCTGGGCCACACCACGCTCAGTGCTCACTTGGACCACCTACGTCTGTCTTGTGACCCCTTCTGCCCTTGGTGTAGGACTACCCCTGATTCCATGGAACATTTCCAGCTTCAATGCCCACGCCTCCTCTCTCAACATACTGCATTACGCCCCCGGCTCTCCGCCCTGGCAATCATAACACTCAACCTGCCCACCCTCCTGGCGGCCTCAGGCGTCCACCTCTCCTGGCAACCTGTTGTCCTTCGCCTTACTTGTGCCTTCTTGAGGAAGACAGGACTATCCCAGGGCTCATAAGGATCCATAGATCTTCGTGGCCTCTTTTGGATCCTTATGACCCCTGAGGTAGTCCTGTGTGGGTATCACAGGCGTGGTAGCTGGCCGGTCTTCCTCAAGAAGGCACAAGTAAGGCGAAGGACAGCAGGTTGCCAGGAGGGGTGGACGCCTGAGGCTGCCAAGAGGGTGGGGCAGGTCGAATGTTGTGATAGCCAGGGCGGAGAGCCAGGAGCGTAATGCAGTATGTTGAGAGAGGAGGCGTGGGCACTGAAGCAGGAAATGTTCCATGGCCTCAGGGGTAGTCCTACACCAAGGGCAGAAGTGGTCACGAGACAGTCGACGTATGCGATGCAAGTAAAGAGTATGGTGTGGCCCAGGCGGAGGCGGGCAGAAAACGCATATATATATATATATATATATATATATATATATATATATATATATATATATATATATATATATATATATATATATATATATATATATTTATATTTATATGTTTTATTTGCCTTATAAGTTCATAACCACGAGAAAATGCAGGGAAAAATAGGGGGTGGGGGAGAAAGCATGGGAGAAATTTTAAGTTACTCCTAACAACGTTTTCTATGAAAGTACTCGCTTCCAACAGATAGCAGCACCGTCGCTGTC
>NC_059293.1:2930000-2980000 GCF_017591435.1 Portunus trituberculatus
AGTATCACAAACATAACTCTGGACAGTATATACAACAAGAATACAAGTATTTCAATAAATAAATACACATATTGCACACCTTATTGCCTAAGACATCCTACAGTCTGGGAGCAAACTGAGGATATTCCCTGAGTATATCCCTGAGGGTGGCAGAGTCTAGGAGATGGTCAATGAGGCTGTACAAGTCATGCTGACCTTGTGGCCTAAATTTAGCAATGAGAGGACATTCCATGATATAGTGACGCAGAGTGTGTCCCCTTGGTATGGTGTAGCACACAGCACACAGCACACACCAGGAGAAGCACTGACATCCCAAAAGTATTTGTAGCCTAATCTGAGCCTCATTGCCACCCTGTCATGTGATGCAGTGTGTCTCCTGTAGTAATTATTAATTCACATGTATAAAGTAGTTTATTATAAGTGATTGTCAGCAGGATACTGATATAGCTAGTTCACGATAATGAGACGATGGATTCATGTATGCTTTGCCCATGTTTAGGGAGTGGTCGGCATGACCTGACCTCCTCCCTTGTTGTATACACTGTTACAACAATAAAGTTGTCAATCAATCAATCAATCTTTGGTTATGTAGGGGTTATGGAATGCGTTGATCTTGGAGGAGTCTGAATTCTGAACGGTACCAAAGATGATTAAGAAGACACATACTGCTCTGAAGTAGCCTTATTAATAGCGATGTATAAAGTAGTTTGCTGTTGCACTACATACCATAAACCCAAAGAGTGTGTAACATATGTAATTGAGTATGTTCGTGTGTTTCAGCGCGGCGGCAATCCTGATGGCGGGTGGGGGGAGGTGTTTGTTGTGGCGCCAGTGGCGGCGGTGTGGGGCGCGGGGCGGCCGGCGTGGTGTGTGTGTGTGTGTGTGTGTGTTGACAACATGGCGGCACAGAAGCGGGGAGCTGGACCCACGGGCTGGCCAAAAAACTCCACGCCACCCTCCTACGGCGCCAAGTACAACGGAAATCCATCCATGGCTCTCAACAGAACTATCAGTTTGTGAGTTTTGGGCGAGAAATACTGTGATTATTCGGTCTGTTTGCTTGCTGTGCTCGTTCCATTCCAGGTTGTTATATATATATATATATATATATATATATATATATATATATATATATATATATATATATATATATATATAGTTTTATCGGATTATTTTGTTAAATAGATAAGATCGCAGTTAAAGACAATATGTACACCCTATCTTTCTTTTCTGTTCCCTATTCCCAAGAAGCTTAGAGACGTTATAGGGAAAGAGTACTTTCGGGGATGGAGAAGGCCAAGTGTGGTATATTTGCTCTTCCTGAAAAAAAAAAAGTGCAAATTTCTACGCTCTTTCAACCTAACCAAACAACCTGAAAGTGAGTTACCAGACCTAACTTAAATTAGCCATGGGACTGTGTCCTTCCTGGACTTCGCTTTAAGATTCTAACTTAACCAAATTAACACTATCATAGATAACCTAAATCAGCTGACCCACCCTCTGGATCTTTCTTATTGGTGTAATCTAACTTAATACTGGAAGTATAGCCAATTTATAGTTTCACCCAACCAATCATTTTCTTATATGGTTCATGTTTTTCTGGGGAGACATCTAATGAATAGATTAATATTCTGCATCATTTCTGTTGGAAATGGGTGATTTTCTAGGTATGACTTTTCAACTTTAGTCTACCTTTCATGTCCATTGTTCTTAGGAGACTTGTGGGAAATTGGGTGGTAAATATTTACAGTAAGTCTTCCTCCCTGTTATCACCAATCCCCTCTCCAAGAACAGCAGGCTTGGGGATCTTGAGGAAGAAACATGGGTGTTGGGTGGGGAAATCTGAAATAGACAATTTTTTTGGCAATTCAAAGAATCTAAGGGGAAAATACCGTTATTTAGGCAAAACTATTTGCAGCCATTTGCTATATTTGTGGCTATATTTGCTACATTTAGTGAAAACCAATAAGTTATTAAGCCTAACATAACCTAGCCAGGGAGGCAGCACTCCATGGACTGGCCCCCACCCTTTACTAACTAAAGCCTTATCTAACCTAACCTAACTCAGCGAAGCATTAGATCCTAGCCTGTGCTCCCACCCCAGTCACTAACCAAACCCTAACCTAACAATTTAACCTAGCCATGGTTGGCTGTGCCCTCCCGAACCTCCACTGGTTACTAACTAAACTGCAGCCTAATCCTAATCTAACCTAATTTTAACCAATATACAAAATATAGTGAAGCTTTGGCAATACTGCTCACCACACCTGCTCCCTCCTAACAGGCTAACAGGATGCTGTTGCACTGTCCCCCCCTCCAAGGAGATCCCAAAAATGTCTGGTATCTGGTATTACTCACAATTTTGGGAAGCAAAATCAATCTGTAATGCACACACAGTTTTTCTCGCCCCTCCAACTGCTTACTCTGATAAGGGCCTTATCCGTCCCTGTATGGAGTACTCTTCGCATGTTTGGGGGGGGTTCCAGTCACACAGCTTTGCTTGATAGGGTGGAATCGAAAGCTCTTCGTCTCATCAACTCCCCTCCTCTGACTAACTGTCTTCAGTCTCTTTCTCACTGCTGAAATGTTGCATCCCTTTCTATATTTTATTGCTATTTTCATGGTAACTGTTCTACTGATCTTGCTAACTGCATGCCTCCCCTCCTCCTGCCACGCTGCACAAGGCTTTCTTCTTCCTCTCATCCCTATTCTGTCCAACTCTCTAATGCAAGAGTTAACCAGTACACTCAATCATTCATCCCTTTCACTGGTAAACTCTGGAACTCCCTCCCTGCATCTGTATTTCCGAATTCCTACAACTTGTCTTCTTTTAAGAGGGAGGTATCGAGGCATTTTCTCCCCTAATTCTGGCTGACGGTTTTGGCACTTTTTGTACTCTTTGGAGAACCAGCGCTCAAGTGGGGTTTTTTCTAACTTTCTTTTTTTTTTTTTGCCCTTGGCTGGCCCTCTTTCCTATGTTAAAAAAAAAAAAAAAAACCCCACAAGTTGAACAATGTCTTTTGTATTTCTGATGCAGCAGTGATAGAACTAAAAGGGGAAAAAAAAAAGAAAAGAAATCAGTCAGAGCACTTGGTGTCCATGGTGAAAGCAGCTTAGCAATTGATAGGAACCGAAGTGATTCACCCTCTCTTGAGAAAAAAAAAATGCACTACTATAAGTAACTCCCAGCATGGAGCATGGAGGAATCACCACATGCTCATGAGTCTTGTGTGTCCATCATGGTAAGATATTAGGTAGTTTCTCCAAGATGAAGTTATTTTGGCTAATTCACAAAAATTAAGGGCTGTTGACCAATTGATTTATTTACCATATTTGTAATTTTTCTTTTCATTCCTAGAAAGGTTTTTATTTTTATTCTTATAAAAAAAAGGTAGTAATATGATAATCACCTCAGTTTTCTGAGACTTCCACATGCAAAGGGTTACTAACAACTCTTCTCTTAGCTAGAGAAAAGAAACTTTGTAGAAAATATAGATATGGTTTTTGTATTAGTCTACTTTTTGTTTTATACTTTAGTTCTTTATTTTTTCTTTTTGTTATTGAGTCATCTTACTAAGGTTGTAAATACTCAGTGGTTGGTCTGGAGTGTTTTGCTTGTCTCACTGTACAACAAAACATTGAGATTAAAAGTCTTAAAATTAATCAACATAAAGTAAACTACCAGGAATAACGGTATTTATTTTGTACTAATGCTGATTAATATTTTATACTTCTTTTTCCCCTTCAGTAAAACACCTTTACTAATCCTGCCATTGTTTATGCTCTCCTACAGGTACCCACTCACAAACTACACATTTGGAACCAAGGATGCACTGTATGAGAGAGACCCCAGTGTGCCAGCAAGGTTCCAGCGAATGCGTGAAGAATTTGACAAGATTGGAATGAGGCGGAGTGTTGAGGCAGTGCTGCTGGTTCACGAACATGGACTGCCACACGTCCTGCTGCTGCAACTTGGCACAACATTCTTTAAACTGTGAGTATTGTGGTGGTTTCATTTCAAGGGAGGTAAGCCTGCTGGAGATGTGAAAAAATCCTTTGGAAATATTGGTGTCTTGTTATGTTGTATTTTTAATATAGAAGGTGTGATGAATATTTACTGCTGCAACTTGGCACAATATTCTAAAGCTATGAGTGTTCTGGACCTTTTATTGCAAGGATACTGGAAGTGTTGAAAATTCCTTGCAAATATTGGTGCCTTTTGCCATGTGTTGTGAATCTAAAAGGCAAATTATAATGAATATCTATCTCGAAGGAAAGAGAATGAGTAATGAATATTTGTGGGCAGGCCGGGTGGAGAGCTGGACACAGAAGAGGATGAAGTGGAGGGCCTCAAGCGACTACTGACAGAGACCCTTGGGCGGCAGGATGGGGTCAAGCAGGAGTGGGTCATTGAAGATATAATAGGGAACTGGTGGAGACCAAACTTTGAGCCTCCACAATACCCTTATATTCCCTCACACATCACCAAACCCAAGGAACATAAAAAGCTCTTCTTAGTCCAACTTGGAGAAAAGGGTAAGTGTGTTAATACTCATGATACATATTGTTTTTACCACAGTGATTGCTGTATTGCTTGATTTTAGTACTAGGGAAAGTGTCTGTGTGTACTGTGATGCTTTTGTTAACCTTGTAGATGTGTTTGGGACCTGAGCTACTTTTGTGTGATCCTGTCTCTGTATTTACATTTGTCATATTTTCGCTTAATTGATGTAGATTCCTTGCCACACTATCTGCATTTCATGGAGGGGAAAATGTATGTTTATATCATTCTAACTTAGTTCGGATAGATTTCTTGTAGTCAGTTTTTAAGTAACTATATTAATAAGGGGAAACTTCTATGCTATATGTCATTCAAACATCTCACCTAGCAGTTTTTTGTTTCTTGAGTGTAGGGAGTTGTTCTTACAGCCAAAAAGAATTTGGCTTTTTACTACATTAGTACAAACCACAAGGCTTGGCTGCACTGAGATTGATTTCTATGCATAATCCTTGCACCAGTAAAAGAGATCTCCAATTAAGGTGAAGATGAAAGTGTCTTGTATCATCAAATTAGAAAATTGTGTTAATTTTGCATTGTGTATTTTGTGTGTATATATATATATATATATATATATATATATATATATATATATATATATATATATATATATATATATATATATATATATATATATATATATATACACACACAGTGGAGACTCAATACTTGAACTTGATTCGTTCCAAATGGCTGTTCGAATATTAAAAAGTTTGACTATTGATACCTATAAATCAGATCATTCATTCTAATCTTAGCAAAATCTCAAGTGTATAAAAATTTCAATGTATTTCTTTTTACAATTTTGATTTGTACATACCGTAAGTGAAGGCTGGCGATGGATAACTTAGAAGAGGAAGAGAGAAAGGTGGGGAGGAGGAGGGAAGTTGTTGCAGGATGAGTCACCTTCCATGAAAATGTCTTTGTAACTTTTCTTCTGGTGTGATTCCTGTGAATCCACTAATGGAGTGCTGTGGCTCACTTACACTTGCACTCTCACCAGACTCCTTATTTTCATCACTAACAAGCCTCTTTGGTGCCATCCTAAGTTTCTAAATGAAAACTAACGACAACGCAGAATGTTGTTTTTCTCAGGACTGCAGGACTAGGGAAATGCACTGGCATCTGAATACCGGTATTACATTAATATTGGTATTACCAGTAATAGTGTCAGAACAGTACAGTGGCAGCAGCTGCGAGAAGGGAGATGACAAAGTTTTGTATACTACCAAAAGTGTGGCTGTTTGATTACCAAATATTTTCAACACTAATAAGCTTTAGGTGTTACTGTAAGTTTATCAATGAAAAACTACAGATAGAATGCAGGAGGTAGTAGACACCTACCGAAACAATGACTTACTTCCAGTGAGATCTAATAGCACTAGTTCAGGGGGTGCTGTGAACCTTTCATTAAAGCTAGTTGTGGTCTCGCTGTACGTTTCCCTTCGTGTTTCACAACTCAAGGGGGCAGTCATAGCCTGCCCTTTAAAGACAACTCTCCTTCTTCACACAAAACTACATGCACTTACCACATGTACACCCTTCACTCCAAATCAAAATTTAAAAGAAAATGGGACCCAAATAAACAATGCCTCAGTCCCCTCTGGGAGGGGACCAAAATGTCCCCAGGTCGGACACCTCTCCTGTTGAAGACCACAAATGCCTTGACACCTCCCTCAACTTTTTCTACATTAACTTCTGCAACATTCGCGGTCTTAGATCTAATTTTCAATCTGTGGAACACCACCTCTCCTCTACTAAACCTCATCTTCTTTTCCTCACCGAAACACAGCTGTCTGAGGCAACTGACAGTAGCCCTTCTCTGTTCCTCCTACTTTCTCTATTCTCATTTTCATTCCAAAGCTGGATGTTGCGTCTATGTACGCAACGACTTAACTTGCTCTCGTGCCCACGCTCTTGAGTCTTCCGAATTTTCCACCATCTGGCTACGACTTAACAGTCACTCTCAAACTAAATTCATCTGTGCTGTTTATCTCTCCCCTAACTCTTCTGACTATAGTAAATTCTTCGACTACTTAACTTCCAAAGTGGAGCACATTCTGTCCCTCTACCCTTTCGCTGAGATTTCCATTCTTGGAGATTTCAATGTTCACCACCAGCTTTGGCTTTCCTCTCTCTTCACTGACCATCCTGGTGAACTAGCCTTCAACTTTGCTATCCTCCATGACCTAGAGCAACTGGTGCAACACCCTACTCGTATTCCTGACCGTCTTGGAGACACGCCCAACATTCTTGATCTCTTCCTCACCTCTAACCCTTCTGCTTATGCTGTCACCCTTTCATCTCCATTGGGCTCCTCCGATCACAATCTCATTTCTGTATCTTGTCCTATTTCTCCAATCCTCCACAGGATCCCCAAAGCGAAGGTGCCTCTGGCATTTTGCCTCTGCCAGTTGGGGGACCTGAGGAGGTATTATGCTGATTTTCCTGGAATGATTATTGCTTCCGTGTCAGAGACCCATCTCTTTGTGCTGAACGCATAACAGAGGTGTTAGTGTCTGGCATGGAGGCGTACATTCCTCATTCTTTTCTCAACCTAAACCTTCTAAACCTTGGTTTAACTCAGCCTGTTCTCGTGCTATACATGATAGAGAGGTTGCCCACAAAAGGTACTTGAGCCTTCCATCTCCTGAATCTCATGCACTTTATATCTCTGCCCGGAATCATGCCAAGTCTGTTCTTCAACTTGCCAAACACTCTTTCATAAATAGAAATGTCAAAATCTTTCAAACTCAAACTCTCCTCGTGACTTCTGGCATCTAGCCAAAAACATCTCAAATAACTTCACTTCTTCATCTTTCCTCCTTTATTTCATCCTGATGGCACCACTGCCATCTCTTCTGTCTCTAAAGCTGAACTCTTTTCTCAAACCTTTGCTCACAACTCCACCTTGGACGATTCTGGGCTTGTCCTCCTCTCCTCCTCCCTCTGACTATTTCATGTCTACAATCAAAATTCTTCGTAATGATGTTTTCCATGCCCTTGCTGGCCTAAACCCTCGGAAGGCTTATGGACCTGATGGGGTCCCTCCTATTGTTCTCAAAAACTGTGCTTCTGTGCTTGCACCTTGCCTGGCCAAACTCTTCCAACTTTGTCTATCGACTTCTACCTTTCCTTCCTGCTGGAAGTTCGCCTACATTCAGCCTGTTCCTAAAAGGGTGACCGTTCTAACCCCTCAAACTACCGTCCTATAGCTTTAATCTCTTGCTTGTCTAAAGTTTTTGAATCTATCCTGAATAGGAAGATTCTCAAACATCTGTCACTTCACAATCTTCTGTCTGATCGCCAGTATGGCTTCCGTCAAGGTCGCTCTACTGGTGATCTTCTGGCTTTCCTTACTGAGTCTTGGTCATCCTCTTTTAGAGATTTCGGTGAAACTTTTGCTGTAGCGTTAGACATATCAAAAGCTTTTGATAGAGTCTGGCATAAAGCTTTGATTTCAAAACTGCCCTCCTACGGCTTCTATCCTTCTCTCTGCAACTTTATCTCAAGTTTCCTTTCCGACCGCTCTATTGCTGCTGTGGTAGACGGCTACTGTTCTTCTCCTAAACCTATTAATAGTGGTGTTCCTCAGGGTTCTGTCCTGTCACCCACTCTCTTTCTATTATTCATTAATGACCTTCTTAACCAAACTTCTTGCCCTATCCACTCCTACGCTGATGATACCACCCTACATCTTTCCACGTTCTTTCAGAGACGACCAACCCTTCAGGAAGTCAACAGATCACGCAGGGACGCCACAGAACGCCTGACTTCCGATCTTTCTAAGATTTCCGATTGGGGCAGAGAAAATCTAGTAGTTTTCAATGCCTCCAAACTCAATTCCTCCATCTATCAACTCGACACAACCTTCCAGACAACTATTCCCTCTTCTTCAATGACACTCAACTGTCTCCCTCTTCCACAATGAATATCCTCGGTCTGTCCTTTGCTCATAATCTTAACTGGAAACTTCACATCTCATCTCTTGCTAAAACAGCTTCTATGAAGTTAGGTGTTCTGAGGCGTCTCCACCAGTTTTTCTCACCCCTCCAACTGCTTACTCTGTACAAGGGCCTTATCCGTCCCTGTATGGAGTACTCTTCGCATGTTTGGGAGGGTTCCAGTCACACAGTTTTGCTTTATAGGGTGGAATCTAAAGCTTTTCGTCTCATTAACTCCCCTCCTCTGACTGTCTTCAGCCTCTTTCTTACCGCCAAAATGTTTCATCTCTTTCTATCTTTTATCGCTATTTTCATGCTAAATGCTCTACTGATCTTGCTAACTGCATGCCTACCCTTCTCCTGCGGCCTCACTGCACAAGGCTTTCTTCTTCCTCTCATCCCTATTCTGTCCAACTCTTTAACGCAAGAGTTAACCAGTACTCTAAATCATTTATCTCTTTCACTGGTAAACTGTGGAACTCCCTCCCTGCATCTGTATTTTCAACTTCCTACAACTTGTCTTCTTTTAAGAGGGAGGTATTGAGGCATTTGCTCCCCAATTTTGGCTGACGCTTTCCCACTTTTTAGAGAGCCAGCACTCAAGTGGGACTTTTTTTTAATATTTCCATTTTTTGCCCTTGGTTGGCTCTCTCCCCTACATAAAATAAAGAAGAAAAAAAGAAAGAATGTTATTCTGATGACTGCGGCAGCACAAGTCACAACTGGCAGAGGGGGGAGGGGTGACACCAGGGAGACTTTGTTTACAAAAATGTGTGTGGACATTTGAATATGAGGTATTTTTTTCAAGTATTAAATTGAACTTTAGCATTCAAGTATTGAAAAGTTTGAGTGTTTAGACGTTCAAGTATTGAGTCTCCACTGTGTGTGTGTGTGTGTGTGTGTGTGTGTGTGTGTGTGTGTGTGTATAGTAGTACTTCGGCATATGAATTTAATTCATTCTGTGACAATCGTTGTATATAAAAAAATTTGTAAATCAAATAAATTTTTCCCATAGAAGTTAATGAAATAGAATTAATTCATTCTTGTGATATTGTTTTTAACCTCTGCCATCCCCCACAAAAAAAAAAAAAAAAAAATGCTTTAAACACCAACCAAATATAGATTTAATATAAGATAAATACAATGTGTATTGTATGCATGATATAAATTAACTATATTGCCCAAAATAACAACTTAACCCACAAAACTCGGGACACCGATAGACGTTCATCACGCAAGACTCGGGGTACGTCAATAGACATTTAAACTTTTTACGGCTATATTTTGGCTATTTTCTTCCTGTTTTCTTTGCTTGTGAGCTGGCAACACTCATCAGGAGTAAACATATGCTCTACGTCACTGTGTCACCAATGATGAATGGTAGGAGCGACAGTGATTTCACTGTGTCTGATTCCGCCACCATTTGTACTCATTTGTTTATATAATTTCTAAGTGTAATCACTATGTGAATACAGGCTATTTTGTGTTTCTTGCCAAACTTTTACTTTTGGGACTCATGATCACAGGGTCTTGAGTTCACAAAACTTAAGAAAAAATACACACTGCTGAGGAGCACAGACACATACATGCACAAAAGATGAACAACGATACACAATGCAGGCTAAATGTTTGGGTGGAAGTGGGTAGCTGAGCAATCGCTGCGCCACTTACCGATGGCTATTCGTATCTTAAAAATATCTTCGTATTTCAATGCGTATATTATATGAATTTTTTTGTCGTATATCAAAAAAATTTTATATTGGGGCTATCGTATTTTGAGGTATTACTGTATATGAGGCGCTTGCTGACAGAGGGAGCTAAGCGCTACCCAGATAAAAAATGAGGTTAGTATATCATTTTCTTCTCCCAAGCCTCTACTTTCCAGAGGTGTAATTGCCAGAATCATGTGACAACTCCAACATGGTCGAAAATCGCGGTAAAGAGAAGGGTGTGTCGCCCGTAGCGTAGGTTAGTCTGTCGAGTCGCCTCAGGGTCTGTCTGTCTAGTCCCGAGTACCAAGCGCCACATTTTGGCCGGGAGCACACGAGCCACTCTGTAGTCGCCATGGCGTGGCGCATCGCTGTGGCGCGTTTTCTGAGCCATGCCCCATCCCCTTCGAGACCACAGTTTCAGCATGGACTCTGAGGACGAAACTCTTCCACTACTTCTGCTTCTGCAGCGCCGTCGAGTGTATTCATGGTAGCAGATAAAAAAAAACATGTCACTCAGTCCTCAAGCAAGTGCAGACTGACTGACAGTGGCAGCATGTGGCTTTGTGGCATGGCTCGTGTGCGCGGGTCTTTGTGGTTAAAACGCGCCACGCTGTGGCAGGGATCAGCGACAGCCCGTTACATCTGCTGACCACACGTTCATGTGAGCGGGAAAGCCACAAAATAATGGAAACCTATAGGAAACCACATCCCCGCTATGAAGTGGTGCTTCGCTGTGGCGCTGCAGAGTGGCTCGTGTGCTCCCGACCTTTCTCTTGTCCCACAGTGAAGCAAGGAGAACAAAGAACCAGTATAGCATTTTCTTCTCCCAAGCCTCTACTTTCTGATCATGTAACTGCCAGCATTATCCACCAACTCCAACAAGGTCGAAAATCGCGGAAAAGAGAAGGTAAATTCGCCCTTAACATGTGCTGGTCTATCGCGTCCCCAGTGAGTCAGGACCTTGAACCAAGCGACCATTCTTCCTGCATTCTCTCAGCCCAGCCTGTCTCAACCTATGCCGCGCCATGCGTCTGTGCATTCTCCTTCTTTTTTTGTGTTTAAGCGTGGATTTATTACCTGCTACTACCATGGCTTCCACCAGCGGTGAGGGGGATGTGCAGGGGCATACCCTAGTGGAGAAACAAGGGCGTAATCCAAGTAAATGGAAGAAAAACAAGGCAAAAAGGAAGCGTAACACCGGTCAAGAGTATGCGAGTAGTGTCACTGAAAAAGTTGTGAAATGGAGGGAAATAGGGGCACCATGTAGGGATGGTTGCTTTGAAAGGATGGGAATGAATAATATTAAGGCTATTCATAAGTCATTTTGGGGTTTAGGTGACTTTACTTTGCAAAATGCCTTTATTCAAAAGTTTTGTGTGAAAGGTGTGGTGAAGAGGCATCGTGTTAAAGTGCATGGTGATCACCCCCCTACTTACTTATTTTACTTATTTACTTACTTTGACATCTCCTACATTAATATTGGTGTGTTCAAGGTGAATAACATGTTTCTATTATCTTTATTATTTTTATCGTATTTTTATCAACGAAATCTCATGTAAACGAAACCTAATCTAATCTAATCTAACCTAACCTAACCCACAGATAGGAATATAGTGTCTGATATCATGGAGGGTAATAAAATGCATGTAATGTAGACATCCTAAGCTTTCATTTAAGACCAAATTGAGCTTTCTATCTTAATCCGTTCCGGAGATATCACATTCTGAAAGTCGCAAAACCTTGATCGCGTTTTTCTCCATTTTTTTTTTTAATTTTTGGTGCTTGGCTCTCTCAGTCATCAAGCGCCTTATATATATATATATATATATATATATATATATATATATATATATATATATATATATATATATATATATATATATATATATATATATACTGTATTCTTAATTCAGTTGCAGAAAATGAGCCATGCTCATGGGAGTTATGCTTGTGTTGTCCCATCTCTTTTTGTACATGTGTGCGCACCTTACTTAGGCAATTTTTTTTCCTCAAAGCAAGCTTCATCTGTTATTAATGCTGAGAGCTTCATTTAAAGGCAGTGAAACACATCAGATACATCCATGGACATACCATGTATTTGAACACTTACTTGTTATAACTAATGCCAGTATTCTTTTTTCCTGCAGCCCTGTTTGCAGTACCAAAAAATTATAAGCTTGTCGCTGCACCTTTATTTGAACTTTATGACAATTCACAAGGATATGGACCAATTATATCATCTCTACCACAAGCTCTTTGCAGGTGAGTTGGCATATTCTCTCTCTCTCTCTCTCTCTCTCTCTCTCTCTCTCTCTCTCTCTCTCTCTCTCTCTCTCTGAAGTTGCTATAGATTTTAAAAAAATAAATTTTGCCTATAGCGCCTGTAGGCATACTTGAAGAGTATATGTGGAAAGCACTGTTGAAGCTTCCACCCATTAGTGGTGCAGGCAATTTTTATTTATAGTGGTACCCATATTAGGGCATATCACCACCCAAGCACATCTTTGGTGTAACCACCTAGATCCTGGTTATCATGGTGACATGTAGTTAACTTTAAACCACTCTACATATGGCATAACTTCAGAGTAGTATGTGGTGGGATTCGAACCTACGTGTGGATGTCTTCCCGATCCCACGCTCACCACCTTATCCACTATGCCACCGCCTCCCTATTCATAAGTAAGTTCATAATTATTAATATTCAGTAGTGCTGTATAAGGTGCATTGCAACAAAATATAGACTGCAGTTGAGGAAGTACCCTCAAAATATCCAGTTTTGGAGAGAGAAAATTGTTTAGGAAATATATCTGATTTTGAATTCAGTTTTTTTGGTAGTTTGTAACATAATCAATATTCTACTATTTCAAGCTGAGAGTAATGTTAGTTTTCTTCTGAAAGTCAGCCCATTGTTGAAAAAAACAAAGTGAATGAGGGAGGAAGTGGTCATAGTAATGAAGACACAGGGTCAGCAGAGCTGTTGTCCACTATGCAATGAATGTAGCTGTTGAATATGCCCTTATTCTGGTGATGTGACAAAGCAAAAACACATTCATAATTCAAGGGAGATGGTGGTGTAGTGGATAAGGCAGTGAGCGTGGGATCGGGCAGACGTCCATGCGTAGGTTTGAATCCCACTACGTGCTGTCTCGAAACTTTGTCATCTGTTGAGTGGTTTAAAGTGACCTACATGTCGCCATGATACCCACTTTCTAGGTGGCGGTGTAATTGCCTTACATCAAAGATGCACTTGGGTGGTGATGTAGGCCCCTAGTATGGGTACCACTATAATAAAATTGCCTGTGCTGCTAATGGGTAGAAGCTGGACAGCACTTCTCATATTCTTCAAGTATATCTACAGGTGCTATAGGTTATAAAAAATAAATAAATAAATAAATAAAAATAAATAAATAAAAAAAAAATGAATAAAATTTTTTTAAAAATAAAGTAAAGTAGGTAATGAAATTGAATACGACTGAAATTTGTAGGACAATATGTTATATTTGTCAGTGAGCTTGTATCATGTTACTGTAAAGAATTGGTCCTGAGAGGCAATAAAGAGGTGGACTACTGACTGGTAGCAGTCACTGCAGGCAATGATTGGACTTTAGAGGAACGTTTGATCATTGATTTGAAATGCAAGTTGTACTGCATAACTATCTCAACTAGAAGTTTTGCTGAATAGCTGTCTCACTAGAAGTATTGCTGAATAGTGACTGTCCAGACTTGAGCCAAAAAAGTTTGAACCTGGCTTTACAAATCCTGATGGCTAATTTTAAATGAGGATTTTAACAATAATTAATAATGTGTAATAGTAAATGCTATTATAATAGTTAAATAAAATAAAAAAATAAAAATGTCTTTCTTTTCTATTTCAGATTCAATTTTACTTATATGTAAGTTCCTGTGTAGTTTAATGATTATGAGTAAGGAATTTTAAACTAAAACACTACAGTTTGATATTTTAACAAAATTTGTATATTTTGTTTTATTCATGTAATACTGTATCTAGTTTTCAAACTGTTCTCAAATCAAGAAGGAATACTAGCTTCTGTATTCTTTTTTGATATCATAGTGTTCACAAATATCACTTTGTTTCTACAGATACTATTTGCATCTCTTCTGTTTGAACCTTGTTACTTTTTTTTTTTTTTTTTAATTATGAAGAAAACCATAAATATCTGAGAAATAGTATTTTTTGTTGTAATGTGAGGTGTTTCCATGGAGGCTTGAGTGTGAGGTGACTGAAGCACTGTCAGCTCTGCCATCTCTACCTGACAACCTGACTCAATACAAAAAGTACACACGAGTGAGGCACTTGGTACTGCATGGGACTTCTCACAAGTGTGGCAGCACAATGGAGACTGAACTTGGCATTACATGTGTTGCTCAGCCTAGTTTGACAGCCACTATGCTGATGGTACAAAATATTTTGTAATTATTCTTAGACTTTCTTCAATGTAATGTCATCAAGAAAAAAATTTACTAGTGACTAGAGTGGTGGATTTAATGTATGTGATTTTCATTCCATGTGAAGTGTCAATTAAGACCAATTAAATTATACGTTTGTCAAGTTTTGTTTTCATCCCAATACAGATTCTCAACAGTGTATTTTGTCTTATTGTCTTTCTGGTGTGTGTTCTGTTTGTCTATCTGATCACATCATCACCCTTAATGATTGGAAGAATTGAGAATCCAAATACAAGAGTGGGTTTCCATGCTTCTTGATTAGCTAGGTGTCTTTTATCATGTGCTGAAAATACAGTGGTGGTGATATCATTGTTATAGCATGGTGCTGGCATGTGTCTGGCCACAGGAGTAACTCACTAAGAATGATGAAAATAAGGCAACAAGTTCTCTTCATGTACTGAGATCATTGGATTATTATGATCATGGTGCTGAAATGAGTCAATTACTTTAATGCTCAGTGAGTTTCAGCAATTTTTTTAGGGGTTAATTTTACACAATAAATTCCTGCCCATCACAGTGAAGAGGCTGTGCCCCTGTCATCTGACTGGCTGAATTATACATGATACTCATGTTATTTATACTGCAATGATTTCAACTTTTATTCCAGATTTTTCCACTATCAATTGCAGCAACCTCACTGACTAAAATTTATGAGAATCAGTTCTCGGTGAAAATGACACAACATGATCTTTGTGAGTGTCTGCATGGCATGGCTGAAGTGGAAGGCACAGGCAAGGTAGTGGTGGTGGCACACTGAAACAAATCCTGATTGTGAAATTATGAAGTGAATTATAGTACTATAGACAGGGGTCTAGGTCAACCAGAACCTATTCAGGTTTTGGTCATGATAACCTGACTGCACACACCACCACAACACTCAAGGCTTCAGATCAATTTCAGGGGGTCCATGACACTTCCAAGTTAGCGTGATGGGATGATTCAGAGTAAACTTATGTTACTTTATGAATTGGACATTTGACATTTCATACTACTTTTACAGTATGGCAAGTGTCTATAGTGGAAACTTTGAGAAATGCATGTTTTTGTGAGAAGAGACAAGGCCATTGAGGGCCAAAGTGTTGGGAAGAGTGGTAAGAACAACTATAGGTGAGAATTATGTGCCTCATCTTAGCTATCTCCCCTTTTGGAGGAGACAGCCTTGTTATATGTATGTTTGCATTTTTTGTAGCTTGTAAAGTTTTGTTAAGATTAATAATTACTGTACATTATAAACAGCTGAACAGTCCTCCAAATCATCAAAGAAATGACTATGCTGAAGTCGCAGTACCTCCAGTCCAATGCTCGTCCATCCAGGAACCAGATTTCTTGCAAACAGCTCCAGACACCGAGGCTCAGGCACCAGAAACCTCTTCAAAAGCTCTGTTAATAAAAGTAATACATGAGAAACAAGGGACAACATGAAAAGCTGATAAAACATTAATCAATAACACCACTGCCTTCCACCTAGCAGAAGTGCTTCAAATGCTAGTACTACTGAGTAGCAGATATCTAATGAGAATAAAGAACAAAACAGGACAAATGTGAATGGTAAATTAAAGTGTGTCACAATTTCCTATCTAAAGAGAAATATTTTCTAATTACACTTGTACAATAATTAATGCTTGCAAAAATCTACTTTCTTACGGTAAAGAGGCGGTTTATGTGAATGTATTCCACTAGGAATGCTGCAGAAGACAAACTTATCAGGGATGTCTTCTGGACACTCTCCTGTCTTGCCCCTTTGTGCAATAAAGACTCTCTCATAAGGCAGTTTGCTGTGACTGCTTCCTTCCTGAAGTGCTATGGGCTCTCCAGCTTTTGTCACCTAACAAAAAGAAAAGAAAACTGCTGCAAAATGTTGATCTTATTAGGAAAGGTTACTTTCCTAAAAATATAAATATCTACACAACATAACAATGAAAACAAATTATTTAACTAGTATGAAATTTGAATGCTAGTTCATCTCAATATATCAAATAATTGCACTGATGAAACTTGTTATGGCAATTGTAAAAAACTTAAAATGTAATGATTCATTAATATCACTTTTTTTGTCTCCATGAGGAACTCCTTCAAGAGACTGACCATCACTGAGGAGGAAGTCATAACTGTTAGAGTGGATTATTTACATTATCATAACTGCATTATTCCTCTGTAACGAACACCAGTAAACAACCTGGAGAGAGAGAGAGAGAGAGAGAGAGAGAGAGAGAGAGAGAGAGAGAGAGAGAGAGAGAGAGCAACTGGATATGAGCCTTATAAGATCCTGCTCTAGCAGTGCCACTCTTACACAGAAAAAAAAAATACAAACTTAAGCCTTGAACCACACAAGGCAAGAGTGTGTTGTCAGTGCTTCCCCAATTAAGCAGCCAAAGTGAGTTGTCCCACTTGTCTGATCCTGCCCATCCCTGACTGCAATGGAGGCTCAACAGACAGAATGGAGCCACTCCACCTGATGTTGAATGAGAGCCAAGGCTGTGTGGCACCTTTCAATATGATGTTCCTTCATACTATAGGAGTATGATTCAACTCATACCTCTAGGAACAGTCACATCAGACTAGTATGCATTGCACTGCCATAATCTGTGATTCTGAATGTAATATTTTTTATTTGATGATGAACTCAGAATAAATTGTTTACAGTACCCTTGTAGCAGCAGGTGGCCTGGCTGCACACTCTAAAGCCATAATGTAGGAATACTATCACTATATTTCCTAAAACATTGTAAAATGTGACTGCAAGAGAGAATGAATCTTCTCTGTATGCTTTTGTTTCTCTCTTTAGGGTAGATCTAAGCTTGGTAAATGTTGAATGCAGATGATTATCATTATAAAAATTTTGTTCATGATGGCTTTTTTACTACCAATTACAAAACTAAGCCAAGGTGTAACAAATTTGAAAACATCTCACAAACTTACTCACATGACAATCAATGTAGAAATACTGAAAAAAATCAAACCAAACACCACAAAAAAGGCCTGCCCTAAGGTGTTATGCTACTTTGGAGCATTTGGCACATTAGCATGTCTGCAAAATCACAACTTCACAGTTTGTTCAATAACTGCTACAAGACAAGAAAAGAAACAAACCCAAACTGTCAAACAATAATAGAAAGTCATGAAATATCTGTGATCTCTTGTGCCATCAAACAGCACATTACATGTTTCTTTAAATGCTTTGCAGCAGCATCAGGTTACACTTGTGGCATCATGGAAAAAATGCAACATTCTATGACTGAAGAAACTCGATTAGTGTTTTACTTTACATTTCCTTTTACCTTCAGCCAGTACCATGTTGCGATGTGTTCAACACCCCATGTGTGTAGACTGTGGAGAAACCCTTGCATGTGTGAAGGATTGCTTGTGCTCCATACAGCAACAAGACCTCCATTCTTCACTAAATGATCAACAGGAATCTTCAAGATGTCTTTAACATTCATCATACTGTACCTGGAAAAATAAGACATGTATTACTAGCACCATTATAATCATCAATATCAACATTATCACCACCATTATTATCATTATTTTTATTATTATCATTATTATTATTATTATTAATATTATTATTATCATTATTATTATTATCACTATGTCTACAAAGGTTTTTGTTTTTAGTTTTCTTAATTCAAGTTAATTTCTGAGCTCCATTTGACATTTGAAGTCAGTTTCAGGTGCTGGAAGCAACTCCCCTGGTGGCTGCCACTCAGCTCCACCGTCCTTGCACCACTGCAACACTTCCTTATTTGTAATGCCAAGATCCATGGACCACACCATACATAAACTTGTTTAAAAGTAAAGCATAAATCATTATCAGAACTAAAGTTGTATTTTCTGTAATCTTTACATGATATAAGTTCTATGAGTGCTGAAAGCAAGAAAATAATGTAGGATGCTACACCTGCTCACAAGAATTATGGTATTATTTCCAAAACACATTATCTGCCCTATGCTCTGCAGAGAGAGAGAGAGAGAGAGAGAGAGAGAGAGAGAGAGAGAGAGAGAGAGAGAGAGAGAGAGAGAGAGAGAGAGAGAGAGAGAGAGAGAGAGAGAGAGAGAGAGTTTACCTATAAATTTGCTGCGGGAGATGAGCTAAACTCGTGGTGTCCTGCTCACTTTCATCCACTCATCATACTTTTCCTTACCTATAAATCTGCTGCGGGAGATGAGCTAAACTCGTGGTGTCCTGCTCACTTTCATCCACTCATCATACTTTTCCTTGACACTATGAATATTACTTGCTCTCACTATCTCTCCAGGTAGTTCATTCCAAGCACGAACAGTTATCGCTGGGAAACTATACTTCCCGATATCAGTCGTGTATCCCGGCAATCTCAGCTTGAACTCATGACCAACTCTCGTTCTCCTCTTAGTGTCTAGCTGGAGGAAGTCTTCTCAGTCAATCTTGTCCATCCCCTTCACGCATTTGAACATCTGAATCATATCTCCTCGCTTCCTTCTTCCAAAGTTGGCAGCTGCAGGGCATGCAATCTCTCTTGGTAATCCATATCTTGCAGGGTCGGTACTAACTTGGTTGCAGCTCTTTGCACCCTTTCTAGCTTCCTTGTGTGTTTCTTTAGGTGCAGTGCCCACACTACCTGGGCATACTCTAGTTTTGGCCTCAGAATTGCTTCTATGATTTTCTTTACCAGAGACTCACTAAGGTGAACAAAAGTTGTTCTTATATTAGCTACTATTGCCAACCCTTCTCCCACAATTTTGTTTATAATTATGTCCCTCTGGTGACAGGTTGTTCTGTATTACAACCCCTAGATCTTTTTCTCTCTCTGTACATCTAATATCAGTCCTGCCCAAATTGTATCTTGTGTGTGGTCTGTGGATACTTCTTCCCATGTCCAGAACATGACACTTGTCAGCATTAAACTCCATCATCCACTTTACGCTCCATTCATGCAGGAGATCCAAGTCCCGTTGCAGCCTAAGACAGTCATCTGGTGTTTTCACTTGTCGCATCATCTTAGCATCGTCTGCAAACAGATTAATATAACTTCCCACTCCATCTGGTAGGTCATTTACATATATTAGGAACATTAGGGGTGCCAACACCGATCCTTGTGGAACTCCACTTCTTACATCAGCCCATAGGGAACTCTCACCCCTTACCATTGTCTTCATTTTCCTCCCTGTCAAATAACTTTTCATCCATTCCAATAGCTTCCCTTCTATACTGCCATAACTTGCCAACTTCCAGATCAGTCTGCTGTGAGATACTTTATCAGATGCCTTTCTTAGATCGAGATAAACACAATCAGCCCATCCTCCTTTCTGATCCACAATATCAATTACTCTAGAGTAAAAACTTAACAGGTTGATGATACGCAACCTTCCCCCTTCTGAAGCCGAACTGGTTATTTGACAAACTTTCCTTTCCTTCCAGAAACTCCATCCATCTATCCCGTACCATTCCCTCCAGCACCTTCACCAATATGTACAATAGTGAGACAAGTCTATAATTTAATGGTGCCTCCTTACTTCCTCCCTTATGAATAGCCACTGTTTGTGCCTCCTTCCATGTTTTGGGTACATATCCTTCTTCCAGTGATTTTATATTTAGTTGATAAATTGGCCAGCTCAATTCTTCAGCGCAACTTTTTAACACCCAACCCGACATCTGGTCCGGTTCTAGTGCCTTGTTAACATCCAATGACTGGAGTCTCTTCACTATTTCTTCTCTATCAAAGTCAATTGATTCCAACTTGTGTGCCCAGTATTTACCCTGCCTTTCTTGTTCCTCCAGCTGGTCCGTGTCCTCCACAAATACTTCTTTAAACTTGTTGTTCAGAACCTGTGCTATCTCCCTTTCCTCTTCTATGATATCTCCATCCACATTCAATCTTTGGATAGCACTTTTAATCTTAGTTTTCCCATTAATATACTTATAGAAAAGCTTGGGGTCACTCTCATATTTATCCACTATGTTCTTCTCATATTTAGCCTCTTCCTCTCTTCTGACCTTGGTGTATATATTTCTTGCTATGTGGTAATTTTCTGTTGTTCTTTTGTTCTTTCTCCGTCTCATACATCTCCACCTTCTGTCTCTCTCTTCTTTTACCTTCCTGCATCTTTCATTGAACCATATCTTCCTGTCCATCCTTCTTGGCTTGATTACTGGTACCATTTTTTCAACTACCTCTTCATATATCCTCAGGATCTCTTCCAACATTTCCTTGGAGTTTGCCCTTGGAACATTCTCGAACCATTTCCATTTGCCAAACAATTTTCTCATATTCTCTACACCTGCCCTTTTAAAGTTGTATCTTGTTATTGTCGCTGATTGGGAACCACTCTCTCTCCCATATTGAAGCCACACATCACAAGCTACCACAACAGTCACTCTTACTCAGTGGGCTCTCCATTGTGATGTTGTCTATTTCCTCTTCTTGTTGTTCCTTGCTGAGCTTTAGGTAGCTTGGGGTTTGAGGCAGCCTGATTATTGTGGTGAACTGCTTAGGGGTGAGGTGATCCTGCTGGGATCTTCATGGGATGATGTCAGTGCCTGCATTTACCTCCTATTGTGGTATGTGTTTTATGTAATTACAGTATATTTGTTATGTGATTCCAGACTAGAATTATGCAGTAAAATTGTAAGATATCAATTGGTGATTGTGATTTGGTTAAAACTGTGCTTGTGATTATAATTAGTTTTGAACCTGTCATATGTTTGTTTAGTATTGTCTCTGAATCTACAATACAGTATTACACCTCCAGCTTGCAGAGCTGAGGCCAAGCTGTGTGGCCATTGACTACTCAAGACTGCCAGACTGCAGTGAGAGTGGACCACCATGGGGCAAGACATATGTTGATGAGGCCACCAATGTGTGTTATGGGCATTCAGGTTATTGTGTATAATATTGTGATATTCATGTTATTGTGACATGGTGGTTTAGGTTTTAAGTTTGTAATTTTGTGACAACACGAGGAAACTTATGCAAATAAGATGGGGCTTTAAGTATCTTTAATTTACAAGGTGTAATTGTGTTGTGTGTTGGTTGTCTATGTTATAGCATCCAGGGTGCATTGGAGTCTGGGTATAGTGATTCACTGTGGTGGTGGTTTATGTGTGGGAGTAATAAGCTAACTTTGGGATCAGATACTGTTATTGTTCTTGACTTGCAGGTTGAAACACAATCTCAGCAAATAAAGTGATGTTACAACTTGTGGCTCTTTCTTGACTTACAACAAGGATGAAGGAAGAGAAACTGATGCAGGCAAATAAATAGAACAGACTAAAGACAAATAAACAGAGAAACACAAACAGATAAGCAGACAACAAACAGAATGGCAGACAGATAATGGATAGATATATATAGATGGATAAGCAGACAAACAGAGACAAACAGAAATGTTTACCTTTATACCAAGCTGGGAATTCCCTGTGGTAGGCCAGACAAATAATCACACACTCACACTCACATCATTCACATTCTTAGCCCTGCCATCTGTGAGTGGAAAAGTCTCTTGTGAACCAGCTTACTATACCCTTCAGCATACTACTGGCAGCCACATACATCTACAGTAAGTTCTCGTAGCATACCCTTGCCCTTTCACTACCAGTATGACAGACATAACACAATAATATATGTACTAGCTTGACTTCCCTCTCAGATAATACCAGGAACACTTTTGTCTTACAGTTCCAATTTCAAAGAATAATTCTTTGCTCATACTTACCCTTGTTGGCTTCCATGAACAGATTTTTTCCTCCTCACATGCTTGTTGTGCCACGGTGGATCCATCACCACAAGATCAAACCTCTTGCCTGAGGTGTGACTGAGAATGTTGGCAACGTCATCACATATGTAGCGTGTGTGGGGAGGCAGGATGTACTTCGCACCACACACCACTTTTGTACTAAATCCACCATCCCCAGTGGCTCCATCCAACCTTGCCAGTGTCACATTGGATGCCTCCATGAGTCTGCAATAAGGAGATCATTTCACTCCCAACCAACATTAAATACACAAACAGACAAATCAGGACACAGAAAAATTGGAATACAGACAAATCAGGATTTACATTTTTTTTTTTCAATGTAGCAGGGACACTACTAGCAAAGGAAACAAAAAATTTCAATAAAAAAGGCCCACTGCAGTTCTGGTCTCCACACAGAGTCAAAAGCATTAGCCAAACCAGAGGACAAGCGTCTGAAACCTCCCTCTTGAAAGAATTTAAGTCATAGGAAGGTGGAAATACAGAAGCAGGCAAGGAGTTACAGTTTACTAAGGAAAGGTATGAATCATTACAGGTAAACAATTGCATTAGAGAGATGGAGAGAATAGGGGTTAGAGGAAGAAGAAAGTCTTGTGCAGCGAGGCCACAGGAGGAGGGAAGGCATGCAGTTTGCAAGATCAGAAGAGCAACTGGTATGGAAATAGCAGTAGAAGACAGCAAGACATACAAAAGTGTGGTAGTGAGAAAGAGGCTGGAAAAAGTTAGTCAGGGAAGAGGAATGCTGAAGGGATGAGAAAAACACACAGAGATGACTCAGAATGCCTAAAGTCATAAAAGCTGTTTTAGCTGGAAATGAGATGTGAAGTTTCCAGTTTAGATTACAAATATAGAATGAAGATGGGAACTATTTCATGCCTTCAATTAAGATTCTTCATAATCATATTTTCCATGTCCTTGCTGGCCTAAACCCTCAGAAGGCTCATAGAACTGATGGGGTCCCTCCTATTGTTCTCAAAAACTGTGCTTCCGTGCTTGCACCTTGCCTGGCCAAACTCTTTCAACTATGTCTATCGACTTCTATCTTTCCTTCTTACTAGAATCTTGCCTACATTGACCCTGTTCCTAAAAAGGATGACCATTCTAATCCCTCAAACTACCGCCCTATAACTTTAATCTCTTGATTGTCGAAAATTTATTAATTTATCGTCAAAAGGAAGATTCTTAAACATGTCACTTCACAATCTTCTATCTGATTGTCAGTATGACTTCCATCAAGGCTGCTCTACTGGTGATCTTCTGGCTTTTTTTACTAAGTCTTGGTCATCATCTTTTAAAGATTTTGGTGAGACTTTGCTGTTGTGCTAGACATACCAAAAGCTTTTGATAGAGTTTGGCACAAAGCTCTGATTTCATAGCTACTCTCCTACAGTTTCTATCCTTTTATCTGTAACTTTATCTTAAGTTTCCTTTCTGACCATTCTATTGCAGCCGTGGTAGACAGCCACTGCTCTTCTAAATCTATTAACAGTGGTGTTCCTCAAGGTTTTGTGTTGTCACCCACTCTCTTCTATTATTCATTAATGATCTCCTAAACCAAACTTCTTACTTTTTTTTTTTTTTTTTTTAACGTAGGGAAGAGGGCCAGCCAAGGGCAAAAAAAGAAAGTTAGAAAAAAGCCCACTTGAGCGCTGGCTCTCCAAAGAGTACAAAAAGTGCCAAAGCCGTCAGCCAAAATTAGGGGAGCAAATGCCTCGATACCTCCCTCTTAAAAGAAGACAAGTTGTAGGAATTTGGAAATATAGATGCAGGGAGGGAGTTCCAGAGTTTACCAGTGAAAGGGATGAATGATTGAGCGTACTGGTTAACTCTTACATTAGAGAGTTGGACAGAATAGGGATGAGAGGAAGAAGAAAGCCTTGTGCAGCGTGGCCGCAGGAGGAGGAGGCATGCAGTTAGCAAGATCAGTAGAACAGTTACCATGAAAATAGCGATAAAATATAGAAAGGGATGCAACATTTCGGCGGTGAGAAAGAGACTGAAGACAGTTAGTCAGAGGAGGGAGTTGATGAGACGAAGAGCTTTCGATTCCACCCTATCAAGCAAAGCTGTGTGACTGGAACCCCCCCAAACATGCGAAGAGTACTCCATACAGGGACGGATAAGGCCCTTATACAGAGTAAGCAGTTGGAGGGGCGAGAAAAACTGGCGGAGACGCCTCAGAACACCTAACTTCATAGAAGCTGTTTTAGCAAGAGATGAGATGTGAAGTTTCCAGTTAAGATTATGAGCAAAGGACAGACCGAGGATATTCATTGTGGAAGAGGAAGACAGTTGAGTGTCATTGAAGAAGAGGGGATAGTTGTCTGGATGATACCATCCCATGCTTTTCCACATCTTTTCAGAGATGACCAACCCCTCAGGAAGTCAAGAAATCAAACAGGGATGCCACAGAATGCCTGACTTCTCATCTTTGTAAGATTTCTAATTCAGGCAGAGAAAACTTAGTAGTGTTCAGTGCTTCAAAACTCAATTTCTACATCTATGAACTTGACACAATCTTCCAGACATCTATCCCCTATTCTTCAATGACATTCAACTGTCCCCATCTTCTACACTGAATATCATTTTTTTTTTTCTAGCCTATAGCACCTGTGGGTAACTTGAAGAATATTGGAAGCGCTGTTAAGCTTCCACCTATTAGTGGTGCAGGCAATTCTATTCATAGTGGTACCCATATTAGGGCCCATATCACCACCCAAGCACATCTTTGGTGTAACCACCTAGAGCCTCAGTACTCGTAGCATGGTGACATGTAGGTAGCTTTAAACCATTTGACAAATGGCAAAGTATCAAGGTGATACATGGTGGGATTCGAACCTAAGCGTAGACGTCTGCCAGATCCCAGGCTCGCCACCTTATCCACTGCTCTACCACCTCTTTCCTTTACCCATAATCTAAACTGGAAACTTCACATCTCATCTCTTGCTAAAACAGCTTCTATGAAGTTAGGTGTTCAGAGGCGTCCCTGCCAGTTTTTCTTGCACCTCCAACTGCAAACTCAAAACAAGGACCTTATCCGTCCTTGTATGGAGTAGTACTCTTCACAAGTTTGGGGGAATCCACTCACAGTTTTATTAAATAGGGTGGAATTAAAAGCTATTTGTTTCATCAGCTCCCCTCCTCTGACTGACTGTTTTTAGTCTCTTTCTTACCACTGAAATGTTGCATCCCCTGCTATCTTTTATTTCTATTTTCATGCTAAATGCTCTACTGATCTTGCTAACAGCATGCCTCCCCTCCTGTGGCCTCACTACACAAGCCTTTCTTCTTTCTCTGACCCATATTCTGTCCAACTCTCTAATGCAAGAGTTAACTATAAAAAAAATATAGTACAATCAGTCATTCATACCTTTCTTGGTAAACTCTGGAACTCCCTGCCTGCTTTTGTATTTCCATCTTCCTACAACTTGACTTCTTTTAAGAGGAAGGTTTCAAGACATTAGTCTCAGACTTTTGGCTAACCCTACTAACCTTTTAGGGAACTGACAATTAAGAACGCCTTTTTTGTTATACTTTTTGTTGCCCTTGGCTAGCTTCCCGTCTTCAAAAAGAAGAAAAAAAAAATGTTATTGAAGATAAGGGGCTAGTTGTCTGGAAGGTTGTATTAAGTTAATAGATGGAGGTGTTGAGTTCTTGAGGAATTGAATAATACTAAATTTGGTCTAAACCAAGCAAAAATTTAAGAGAGATCAGAAGTCAGGCATTCTGTGGCATCCCTGCATGATCTGTTACTTTCTTCTTTCATATCTGAAAGAAAGTGGAAAGGTGTAGGGTGGTATCATCAGCATAAGAGTGGATAGGGCAAGAAGTTTGGTTAAAAAGATTGTTAATGAATAATAGGAAGAGAATGTATGACAGAACTCAACCCTGAGAAGAATGGTGGTTGTCTACCACATCAGAATTAGAACAGTTTAAGGGGAAACTTGAAATAAAGTTGTAAAGAGAAGGCTAGAAACTGTAGGAGGATAGTTTTGAGATCAAAGCTTTATGCCAGACTCTATGAAAGGTTTTGATATGCCTAAGGCAAAGTTTCACCAAACTCTCTAAAGAGGATGATCAGAAATCAGAAAGGAAAGCCAGAAGATCACCAGGCAAAAGCCATACTGGCAATCAGATAGGAGATAGTGAAGTGATATATGTTTTAGAATCTTCTTACTGAGAATAGATTAAAAAACTTTATATAAACAAGAAATTAAAACAATACGGTGGTAGTTTGAGGGATTAGAAAGGTCACACTTTTTAGGAACAAGGTGAATGTAGGAAAACTTCCAGCAAGAGGGAAAAGTACAAGTTAATAGACATAATATAATTGAAAGAGTTTAGCTAGGCAAGGTGCAAGCATGATGGAAATACAATTTCTGAGAACAATAGGAGGTACCATATCAAGTCCATAAGCGTTCTGAGGATATAAGTGAAAAAGGTAAAAAAAAATGTTGGGTGTATCTACGAGACGGTATACAAGTAGGGTGTTGCACCAGTTGCTTTAGGTCATGGAGGATAGCAAAGTTAAACACAAAGTTAAACAGATAGTCAGTGAAGGGAGAAGAGGGCCAAAGCTGGTGAAGATTGAAATCTCCAGGGATGGAGATCTCTCCAAAATAATAGAGACAGAATGTGCTCCACTTTTGAAATTAAACAATCAAAGAATTTCTTATAGTCAGAGGAGTTAAAGGAGAGGTAGATGGCACAGGTAAATTTAGTTAGATAGACTTGTGAGTTGATGCCAGATGATGGAAAACTCAGAAGATTTAAGAGTGTGAGCAAGACAGCAAGTCAAGTTGTTGTGCAGATGAATGCAGCATCCAGCTTTGAAATAAAAAATTAGGAATATAGAAAGTAGGAAGGAACATAGGAGTCTAAATTCATTTGCCTCAAACAACTGTGAGTGAAAAGAAAATGAGAGATGGTGTTCACAAATTGAAAAGTGCCAGACATACAGAAATTTATATAAAGTTAACCTATCTAGTTAATCTGTTCTCTTCTGTACTGCTAGGCTTGACTAATCTTCCCTCTGATTCTCAAAGTTCAAGACAATTTTCTATATCTATCAAATATAACATATGACTTTTTGCCTATTCTACAAACTACAAACTGTTTTAAACAATGAAAGAACTTGTCCTTATATTCTCTAATTCTTCACTGTGTGACCATACAAGCAATTTTTTCATAGTATTTTCATTGCTAAGAGAGGATGAGAAAAATTGTCAGAGTTAAGAGGACAAAGCTGCATAAACCTTAATCTCTCTCTCTTACTGTCACCGGAAGTACTTTTCCATCTCTATCATTACTATTTTCAGTCTTTTCATTGCTAAAAAAGGATGAGGAAAGTTGTAAATCATTCAAGAAACACAAGCTGTAATAAAAAATACTCATGTTAACCTTACTTATTATTTTTTTTTACTGTGTTAAAGCAGGTACCCTTTATTTTCAGTGTTCTCACTACTAAGAAAGGAGGAGCAAAGTTGTAAGAGTCAAGAGGAGACAAGCTGCATGAACGGACCTGTTAACATTGCTTTCACTTGACAGGAAGCATAAAATCCATGTTTATTCAATGCTATCATGACCTGAGAGAGAGAGAGAGAGAGAGAGAGAGAGAGAGAGAGAGAGAGAGAGAGAGAGAGAGAGAGAGAGAGAGAGAAATATACGAGACAAAAACAAGAATCTTATTTATTTCTTACTGTGTTCTTAAATTTCTAACTTTGATGTTATTCATTCTATAATCACTAGGTGTGGGAGTGTAAGTAAATGCTGCTTTGAATTCTGAAGTTGACTGGAGAGCAGAGAGTGTGTCAAGGATGTGGTTCGTCTCGGCATCCTTCTGAGGGCTGGTCTTTGAAGTCAATTCTGGAATGCACACCAAATTTACATAACATAGGATCAATTATTTTTAGTATTACAGTTATATGTACATAAAAATCTCTCAGGAGTAAGATTTCAAACTCGTTACACCATAGCACCATTTTGTTATAATGGAAAAAAAAAAAAAAAAAAAAAAAAAAAAAAATTGATAAATTTTTATTTTTTATTTTTTCAACCTCTATTTTGTGTGGTTCTCAAATGCAAGAGTTAACCAGTGTTCTCAATTATTCATCCCTTCTTCCTGTAAACTCTGGAACTCCTTGCTTGCTTCGGTATTTCCATCTTCCTATCACTTGAACTCTTTTGAGGTTTCAAAACACTTAACCCTCACATGACACCAACAGCCACATTCCTCCTACATCCTGTAAGCTGCCTAACACAGTGCCTTTACCCCACACAGTGACTACACTGCTCAGTGCCTTTCATCATCACTCCTTTTATCTATACTATTCCTAAGACTCCGCCTTTCATACTTTCTCTCCATCTATCATATTTTTTCAAGACATCACAACCCTCTAGTCCAGGAGTGGGCAATGTGGCCAAATAAGGCCACATTAAGAAGAAACACAATCTTATAGGGCTGCATACTATATCAAAATAAATAAATAAATATATAAAAAAATAATAATAATTAAAAAAAAAATAATAAATAAAATAAAAGACTCTTCAAGAAAAGGCTACTCTGCCACACATGAACACCAGCAGGAACAAAATGAAACACCTACAAAATTATATGGCATTGTTTATTAACTTTTTCTTTCAAATTTACTAACATTAGTCTCGCCGCATGAATTCCTTTGGCAGCCGCATGCTGTAGTTTGCCCACATCTACTCTAGTCCCTCAAGAGTGTTAACTACTGTACCATGCAAATTCACCAATTATCTATGAAACCTGCCCAAATTCGCAATAAACATCCTTCTTCACTCCACATGTATTCAATCATTCATTAGTGCTTGAACAAATGTACAGCTTTGCTGTATGAGCACCTCATCTACTCTCATGCTTGCTGGAAGTGCTCAATATCAAGCTGTCTTTCCTTCACCAGAAAAGTCTTTGAGAATGTATTCCTGTATAAATATGACATCAGTTTTTAGGAAAGTCATACATAGTGTTAATGTGCAGTTCATCATATTAACTTAATGTACTATTCCCCTCTTCAATAAAACATTCCGTGTAATGAAATGATCAATACTGGGCTTTGATGCGCCGAGGACTGAATCCTGGTAGGGCATGTCACTAGTCAGACCAAAGTGACCACCACAATTGAGATAATGCTTGGTGGGCCTTACCAATCCTCATAAGAGAGTAATGGTAACTTTCCACATTCTCACACTGAGTTATGTCAAAATTCATATTCTTTTTGTTTCTCTGCTTGTTTGGAATGGACCACTGGGTCATTCAACAATAGTTCCATTTCCTGTAGGGAGTTTCTGGTGGATGCAGAATATGCACATGATGGAAAATAAGCATGAGCAAGATAATGAAGTATGAATGGTAAATATATTAAAAAACTACGTGGTATAATGGGTATTAGTTACCATGGAAGATATTTTTTACTGCTGTTTATATATCAGTGAAATACTATCGTATACTCACCTTTCTTCTTCTTCTTTCTCTTTGGTTCTAATGTTTCTTCTCTCTTTCCTTCAAGTCTCTCTGCAATTTTCTGTGCCTGACCATCCTGAAACAATTTGGTGAATGACACACAGGGTAATAGAATCACATACTTGTTGAAATGTTTCACAATATGGAATTAAGTTTTCATTGCTTCACTCACAATACACACAGAGTTATAATGCCCCTGACATGCCTTCACATGACCAATAACATGAAAAAAAGAGAAAAAATAGACCAAAAAAAAAAAAAAATGCTGAACTATTTTCTACTCCCTCAAAAAACTAGTTTGGTAAAGACAATCTCAGCAAGTATTAAAAACTGAGTATCAAAAATTATGTAAAAGTAGCATTAAGTAGACACATTGCAGGGAAGCTCTGGCATACAGTAACAAAAAGATTATAAAACCAAAAATGACCCACTGAAGGCACCAGTCATCATAGAGTAAAGTCTAAACCTGAGGATAAAATCCTGAAACTGTTTAAGTCAAAGGCAGGAAAAAAGATGCAGTGAAGATTTCCAGAGTTTACTAGAGAGTATTAGTTGAAGGAATATTCAATTCAGCCTAAAACTATGTAAATAGGTATAAAAGTTTTGTGGGAGTAGCATGGAACAGACATCATGCTGGATAGACAAGAAAATAGCAGTACCTTGGACTGTCACATGTACACACACAGGCATCAATTACCATAAGAAACGGGGTCCTGATGTCAAAAAGGCCTTGGAAATTTAAAGCCCTTTTTTGGTGGTGGTAAAAGTTGTGTTGGTCAAGAAGCTGGAGCATCCATGCCTCATGGTCTATGACAGCACCACACTCCAGGGACAACACCACAGCCATGTCCTCACTTAGGCAGCAGCTCTTCTCGCCTGAAAGGGGTTTGACACATCATGCTATGTACACTATCATTTAACAGATTCACTACACATTATTAAACTACAGACACATGAACATATAAAAATAAGGGAAGATCCAAGAAGCCATCATGTCTACACATGCATTTCCTTATATAAAACACATCTACCTACTTCCAACTGTCATCCTGATCTATAAATTTGTCCTAACTAATTGACTCAGTACACAGTCTTTATAAGTATTACATCATTTCAAAGATTACATAATCTCAGAAAAAAGAGATATGTGTCATGTACTACAAACTAAAGAACTCAAAGGTTTTCACCTGCAACTCTCAAAAGGTCTTAATCTCCAAATATAGTCTGGCTTCTGGATTTCCCATCTACTGTGACTCAACTGGCAATGCCTCCGTCTTGAGCTCACTGTACTATAGCTAAATCCCAGCCATTTCACAAGCCTTTACTTGCCTGGCAGCTCAGCACCAATATCTACATAAGTGTCTTCAAGGAAATGCTGCTGGTTTGTCATGCTGGTGTGCAACACAGAGCTGAGCAGGACTGTGGTGCCCTGTTAGTTACTTGTGTCTTCTGAAGGAGATGTTTCAATTACAAGTTTGAGAGACATAATCTAGTCATTAGTGTGACAAGCCAGAAAACTGTCTTAACCAAAATAAACTATATGTTTTGAGACAGAAGAATGACAAGCTGGACTTGATTCCAGTGTGACCTATATTGCCCTGAATATGGTGCACCAGGATGCAAACCCCAGCCAATGAACAACCTTTTATTTGCCTTTCAAGACTTGGTCCAGGTAACGTACATCTTTTTGGCTTCACAGTAAATGTTAGCAGAGTATTTGTTACTGAGACCACCAAACACCCAGCCAAGCAAGACCATTTCAGGACCACTGTGCAGCAGTCACTCTGTTCACAGTTAACCTTTGCAGCATTGCAATTGGTAATTCATTCCTCCTCTCAGGTGATTCAGCCATGCTCTTCAATATGGGATGCTGCACTGGCAACAATGGCAAGATTAGCTGCAATGTAATATAATATAATGTCTTTCTCCTCTCCTGTGGATTCACTCACAAGAGTTTTTCTCTGTGTAATTCGGGATTTCCTTTTGGGCTGTATGGTTTGACAACTGGGAAAATTACAGAGTCTTTTTTAGGCCAGCACTCATCTTATATAATAAATAAATAAATAAATAAATAAATAAATAAATAAATAAATAAATAAATAAACAAATAAATAAATAAATATATAAATAAATAAATAAACAAATAAATGAATAGTCTTGTGTGGTGAGGCTGTGGAAAGAAGGAAGGCATGTAGTTAGGAAGACCATAAGGGCAGTTTGCTGAAAAGGAACTGAATGAACAATGAATAAAACATATGAAGACTCACTGATGGTTCCAAAGTGAAATAAATGTAAGATACTTTCCTCTCTTGGAAATTTTCATGCCATCTGTTCTTCTGATCTTACTAATTGCATTCCTCCCTTCCTCTCAAGACCTTGTTGCACAAGGCTTTCTTCCTTCTCTCACCCCTGTTCTGTTCACTTCTCTAACACAAGAATTAACAAGTATTTTCAATCATTCATCCATTGCTCAGATAAACTCTGGAACTCCCTTCCTGCTTCTGTATTTCCTCCTTCCCATGACTTGAACTCTTTCAGAAAGGGAAATTTCAAGATGCTTATTCTTTTAATTTTTTATGAATGTTTTTTACTTTAATTGGGCACTGCCATCTCAGTGGCAGTCCCCAATTTTTTTTTTTTTTCATTTTTCTCTGAGGCCAATGTCCTTCCTATATATGTTAAAGTACTACTATTACTACTACTACTACTATGATTACTACTAATATCTAATAATTATAATAAATAAATACATAAAAACTAACCAAACCTAACTTAATCGACCCTAAGTCCATGGCAGTGATTCAGGTCTGTTACTTATACGGACAGTCTCCTGGAAGAGCCCCTGAAGGGTCTCCTCAATACTGCTGCTTTCTTGGCTGTGTGTGATGGATATTTGGGCACGAAGGTTATATTTTTGTTTTTGATTAGTTCAATATTCATATAATTTAGATTTGAACACTGCTACGGAGTCAACGCCCACAACCCACTCTGGAAGATCGTTCCAACTGTTTACCACTTGGTGGGAGAAAGAAAACTTTTGGTGTTAAGCTGGGCTGTGGACTTGAATAACTTCTTCAAACTCCCCTGAGTGATTGTGTCTTCACACGTCTTGAATAGTCCTTGGTGCATTCACTTTCATATTTTCCACAAAAAATCTTGTATATCTCAATTAGGTCACCTCAAGATCTTCTACATGCCAGAACTGGTAAATTTAGTGTCCACAGTCTTTCTTTATAAGATGTTTTTTACATAATGATAATGCTTGGTAAAAAATATCAAAGGCACATATCTATAGAGGAATCTGTTAAAGGGTCAATATTCTCCTCTAAAAAGTTAGGAGCAAAACATCCACAGGGAGGAATCTCTCAGGGGGGAAGAAAACTGTCGACAGGGGAAGTAACTTGATGGCAATTGGTCCACAAGGGAAGGCAGGAGTGAAGTTAAAGTAGGCAGAAATTCTGGGGGCAATTTATATCTTCATGTAAAAGGGCTATTGACCACGGGTTTAAAAAAAAAAAAATAAATAAATAAATAAATAAAATAAATAAATAAATAAATAAAATGCTGAGGTGTCAACCCGCGCAGGAAAAGTGGTAAAAAGGACTATCTAAAACTGGAGAAGTGACTTTAAACTTCCCTCTTGAAAATCATTGGTCATAACATACAAACATAGCCACTGCTAGAATATATCAGTGAAAGGAAAGGAAGACTGAGTATAATGGACAACTCCTGTATTAGTAATGGGAAAAATAAGGGTGAACGCAAAAATTAACTATAAAGTCTTCTGTAGTGAGGAAATAACCTTGACCTACTAATTTCCAGGCAGACTGTGTTTACCTTTTTCTCCGTAATACAAAGAAACCAGCGATGAAATGAATGAATATAAATCTAACCTATATCTTAATTGAAAACCCTTATTTCAATATATAAATTTACTGCAGGAAACATTATGATATGAATAATCCTTACTCAAAACAAACTCCTCAAAAGCATTTCTCCATTCATCTACCAGCCACGTCCAAACATCTGCCTATTGCTCTTCTAATCTATAGCCACCAACCACCAACCACTAACACACATCTGTCAACTACCCGTACATTCCACAACCATCTATGACCACCACACCTGCCTACTGCCCGTCTATTCCAGAGTCCAGAGTCACCAACTACCACCACAGGCACCAAGGGCACTCTCATTCATCAGCTGATCAAATCTGGAGTAAGCTACCCCACCACAGCACCACACAGCATATATTTATCCGCTTATTTCCGCCTATTCCACTCACCTCAAGTCGGAAAGCTCAGAACATAACACTCATGTCTAGTTCTGTCCGTTTCTATTAAACAGAACCACATACATATATATTCAGCGTCAGTTTTAAATTAGCCCATGGAGACGCTGTTTCTAATGACGCTTCTAATTTACTCGAGTCTAATACCTGTCGATCATGTGTTGCCATCCATTCCCTCCTCTCTCATGTCACTTTGTATATAATCTTTCCATTTCATCCTCGGTGTTCCTCGGCCTCCATATCCAGCAGTCCCAGAGCTGACGGCTCTCCTCATCACTTAATTGCTCTATCCCATCTCATTTGTCATTATGTACTGTACGTACGTTCTACTCGCTTCGAATCTCCCTCATCTTTACGTGGTCTTTACTGTTCCTCTCTGATCCTAGCATGATTCTTTCCTCCCTCGTTATTGTCAGTCGTCACCTTAAGGCGGGTTCACACTTACCAATTTGCGACTGAAATTGCAAGTCGATTTGCGACTTTGTTTACGTTGTGACGTCACGGAGAAAGGTTTGAAAATGTGTCGATGTAGAGAAGGTTTATGAGTTGTTGCGGGAAAAGAACAAATCTCGGTCCAAGAAAATGAACTATACTCGTACAGCAAAAAATGGTTACGCAAATCGACGTTCAATGAGATCGCTGCTACTCTCGAAGAACTGCTTCCCTCTGTGCAGGGTGTTGTTGGAGATGAGGATTGAATACTTGGGATGATTTAATTTGATCGCAATCGTCATCGTCACCACAGGAAGACATCTTGTTGAGTAGTTGTTTGTTTACATTCACTTCCCGCCAACCAGCTGATACTTTCCAGTTGCTATGTGTGAACGTGTTTCGACTGGATGGGCTCAGTCGATACTTCAAGCGACTTGCAATTTCAGTCACACATTGACATGTGTGAACCCGCTTTTATTACACATCCAAGGCCATATCCTCATTTCTGCTACTTTTTTTTTTTCCTCGATCTCTTCATTTAATTTCTTCAAACGTAATGTCTCTGCTGTTCCATACGTCATCGCCTTCTGTTCCCACAAATTTTACAGGTATTTTCCTACTACACAACGGCCTACCCCTAATACATCCCTCTAACTCCTCCGTCCGGCTTAGATCCTTTTATAGTTACTTTTATTTTATCCTCAATGTCATATGCTGATGTGGAAGGCATTCACTGTAACTCGACTTCATATCCAGCCTGACGCTTTCACATATATATATATTGCTCTTCTTCTGTACACTGTATGTATTGTGTCTTTGTTCGACTTCTTCATCCCTCTACTCTCCCTTGCTAACCTCCAATCATTCATTCTTTGCTCTGTCCCTTCTTTAGACTCCCCCACCAAAACAACATCTCTACATATATCACGTCCCACGGTGTTCCCAGTCTTCACTCGTAGTTATGAGTCAGCACGTTGGTCATCACAATGTTAAAGAGGAACGGACTCAACGCAGTGCCCTGATGCAGCCCTACCTTAAGTCCTCAATCCCAAGCTCGTCCGTCGCGTGACACGTGCCCACTACGCTTCACCCGTCTTGACACTAGGCTACATCCTTCACCAGTCATCTCTCTCTCTCTCTTCTTAGGTAATTCAACCGGTCTGTAAAAAGCCTCAGCTTAACAGACCTGGCCTAATTAATGCTGTTATATCCATCTTATGTAAATATACTTTAAAAAAAGTTAAAGGCCAATAAAGACATGAATCTCTCTCTCTCTCTCTCTCTCTCTCTCTCAGGAGCTACTGCCTCGATCGGTATTCTGTCAGGACTTCTGTGAAAAGTCATGTCTATGAAAACCATGTATAAGTAGGTAATCTTTCTGTTTTACTCTATACTTTTCAGCCATTTACCTCGAAATGAATACTGGGCTTGTTCCTTTTTTTTTTTTTTTTCTGGGAGCGAAAGAAAACTGTGATCTGCTTAACCTCCAATGAAGTATCTCATCCATTATCCTATGCCAAATCTTCCGCATATGTGAAATTAATTAAATTCCACGGTAATTTCCACATTCTTTAACATTTCCTTTCTCCTTGAAGATAGGGACGAACACACCTCTCCCTCCACTAACTTAATTCCTGCTCCTGTGTCTTGTACCAGTACATCAGCTTCCACAGTAACCTCCAAACCTCATTCTTGTAAGTCTTAATAATTGCTTCCACGACTACTCTCTCTCTCTCTCTCTCTCTCTCTCTCTCTCTCATTCCTTAGAATGACTCCATTTTCATGCTGTTCGTCTATTCCATGCCACTTCAGCAATACAATATATGTCATGGTGTAGCAATAGCTAGACCATGGTACATGCTACACCTTTAATCCTATCTCGTCCCTTCATCAGTCTTGTTTTCTTTTTACTAATCTTAGACTGGCTCATTGGTGACATATTCTTTTTTTTCTTTTCTAAATCAGCCAATCAAACACTACGCAGTCTGTTGCCATTTTCATTCATTATAACCTGCTCGGGATATGAATCACACGAAATGTTTTGCACGGAGTACTAGTGACGGGCGGCATCTCCTTCCTTTCTCACTTATAGCCACGAGTCTGGCTTATGCCGAGTCGTTAATACCATTCAGAATTCAGATATTGTTGGTTTGTTACTAAAAACGTGAAAAGACTTGCTGAGAATAAAGTGAGATTGCTGAGTGCTGATTCCTGAGGCTAAAGTATAGAGGCTGAGTGCTGAAGTTTCTAAGAACTGCAACTAAAGAAAATATTTTACTGACTGAGGCTATAGAGCAGCGGTTTCCAAACCTTTTTCTGTCGTTTTCCCCCTGCACCCAATTCAACTATCCTGATTTCCCTCTTCATGTATACGAGGGGAAGAGTAGTCAAAACACGTTTGGTAGATACGTCGCCGTATCTACTAAACGTGTAGGCTACAACAAGCATAAATTCTCTCTCTCTCTCTCTCTCTCTCTCTCTCTCTCTCTCTTAGATATGAGAAAATCCATCTGGGATATCTATATTTTTTTTTTCTGTTGCTAGTAAGCAGTGCAATTAGTTCTCCTGGTAGCCACGTATTTCCCCCTGTGGGAAATTTACCCAAGTTTGGGAAATGTAAGTACGTTGCTATAATATATATAGAGGTCACCAGTTGTATTTTCCCCGTGGCATTTCCTCTAGTTTCTAGTTTGTTTTCTTGTTCTTGTGATATCTGGCTATAAAACTGAATTAATACATATACTGAATGGTAGTGATAAAGGTAATTGGAAAGCATGAGAGAGAGAGAGAGAGAGAGAGAGAGAGAGAGAGAGAGAGCGGTGTTATGCAATCAGCTTCCCAATCCGCTGTGTTAACACGTACGACTATCACGTGAAGCGTCCGCCCAACAAACTCTCACTCACACAACTCGAGGACTTGACACAACCAACCCTTGTACTCTCTCTCTCTCTCTCTCTCTCTCTCTCTCTCGAACAGGTAGCGTGTTTTGTTAAAAATTACGTTTTTATGCAAGTATTCCAATCACTCACCTCAACTATTTTTTTTCAACAATCCTTATGGATTCTCGCAAGGGTGTTTTCATGATCATTTAGTTTAACGGTTTCTTGGAAAATTACCAGAGGAGACGCTTTCTAATAGTTTTCATGATTTCAGAGATAGTTTAACAGGCTTGCATGGAAGTTATAAGGATCTTTAAAGATGTTTTCATGATTCTGGCAATCTGTTATAGCTGATGACACCCATATTCAAAAACACCTTTCCCTCTCACTACGACAATTTTGCAAGGCCACAGAGACAATTAGCCGTGTTATCAGAATGGTTTCTCCTTTTAATAAACAATAAATCTTGCCAATCTATCACAAGAACCGCAATAATACAGTTGAACACGAGTATTTTCATCCGGAGCCTTTGGAAAGCAGTGATGGTGAAAGAGCAAAGCGTTTCAGAATATGGGCCTAATGAGAGCAGCAATGCTAAACGGAGCAGCCCAGACAAGCACCACACATTCACACGCACAGCTCCGTCGATCCTAGATATTCATGAAAAACCCTACTACATCCAAAGCGAAAGAAAATGAGTAGCAAGAAAATCCTGAATTTGGTAGTAATTTAACAGAAAAATCTGCTTCATTGACAGCAAAGCAGCCATGAGAATGCGACGAATGATCTTGGTGACCTTGAGAAGTAATTCGTGTGAAACTCCCTAGCATTTCAAAATACAGAGCGTGGTAGCGTATCGGCTTGTTGGTGCCGTGGCGTTGTGGCTAGATGACATGACTGATAATAATTTTTCTTTATCATCTATTAATTTCATTTATTTTTGTTTATGTGAGCGGGGTGCGGGTGGAGGTCTATGAACATTTGAGAAAAAAAAAAAAAAAGCCTGTTGAGGTGTCAGCTCCTAAAGAAAAGGGCCAAAAGGATTATCGTACATTTGTAAAGTTTCTTGAAACCTCACTCTTGAAAGATTTCATGTCATAGAAATGGGAAAATACAGAAGCAGAACGGGATTTCTGGAGTTAAAAAGTAAAAGGGTTAAAAGATTGAGAACACTGGTAAGCTATTGCACTAGAAAGGTGGACAGAATAAGGGATGAAGGAGAGAAAGATCTTGTACAGCGAGGCCGCGGGAGACGCATGCAGTTAGGAGTATCCGAAAAGCAGTTAGTAAAAAGCGATGCGATATGACAAAATATTCAGCATAATAATTATGATTCGAACCTACATTGAAGATAGTTTGGGGGTCTTGTTTCTACCTAGACCCCACAAAAAATATATAAGCAAATAAGTCATCCAAACAGAGAAGTAAAGTGTGTGTGTGTGTGTGTGTGTGTGTGTGTTTCACTGTTTGATCTGCTGCAGTCTCTGACGAGACAGCCAGACGTTACCCTACGGAGCGAGCTCAGAGCTCATTATTTCCGATTTTCGGATAGGCCTGAGACCAGGCACAACACCACACACCGGGACAACAAGGTCACAACTCCTCGATTTACATCCCGTACCTACTCACTGCTAGGTGAACAGGGGCTACACGTGAAAGGACACACACCCAAATATCTCCACCCGGCCAGGGAATCGAACCCCGGTCCTCTGGCTTGTGAAGCCAGCGCTCTAACCACTAAGCTACCGGGCCTGTGTGTGTGTGTGTGTGTGTGTGTGTGTGTGTGTGTGTGTGTGTGTGTGAAATTACCAGCCTGATAGATAGATAGGAGGGAAAGATGGGCAGATAGATACAAAGTTAGATAGTTCAAATCAATCACAGTATTTATTTCTTTTCATCAGGAGGAGGTAAGTAAATTTGACAAAGATCTCCGTTAGTTGCCCGTCTATTCCAGCTCAGCCCAGCATCCCTCTTCCTTTCACTTCATAGGCTCTATAGAACGCACAGGCAAGACACAGGCGGCCAGGCAGTTAGTTTATTTGAATACTCCAACCCCTTCCCCCCCTCCTTCGCATCCTCCCTCTTCCCTAAACAGCCTCATCACCATTACCATTATCATTGTCCATCACCATTGCATGTATTATGCCACCACCACCGCCACTACCACCAATGTTCACTATTATTTTTTATCACCACCGCGTCATACTGCCATAGCGTCACTCCTCATTCACCATCATCACTACCACTATACCATGCATTATCACCACCTCTATTCTATCACCATTACGTTTTTGTATACCATCACTTCGCCACCACACTACCACAATGGCTACTCCTATATCACTACATCACCGCAAACACCACCACCACACCATCGCAACATCACTACTGCTCTACATGTGTAATCACCACCACCACCACCACCACACTCTGACATTACTCGTTAACATTAAGTCGGTTATAACTTCATACAGTTTCAATTTGCTTCGCGTTTACTTCACTAAGGATTTAACTTCTATTCTGCTGAGTCTAAGCAAAACTTTCCCGTAATATCCATGATTTCAAGACGTAATTTTATGCTAAGCTCTCGTAAGTATTTCCGTAGCGTAAAAAGATGAAATTAGCTATCTGTCTTCTCTCGTTTCTCTATTGTGTCTCCATGCAAGGATTTCTTTTATGATTATGGTGCTATGATGGTTAAGGAAGGACGACTATAAGAGTAAATGGGCTAAGTACAGCGAATTAGCGTTCCCCTTGAGCAAGAAAAGGAGGTAGCTATGTGATGCGTGAAAGATCCCAAGTCATTATATCCATGCATATACGTCAGTCAATAGACATTCTGAAATGCTTCTATTTATACCCCGAGTTGAAGTGATACCTTCTATCGTCTTATCTTTTGTGGTCCTATTGGCAATTTAACAATATTTACACGCTCTAATAGGAGAAACATTCTTGAGAATTCGGTTAGTCATCTCGGTAGTGTTAGAAAACAGTCGTAGTGAGAGAACAAAGCGTTTCCGAATTTATAGTTCTACGTTTGCTCCACCTTCTATTACACACACACACACACACACACACACACACACACACACACACACACACCGCGTAGTGCAGTGGTTAGTACGCTCGACTCACAATCGAGAGGGCCGGGTTCGAATCCTGGTAAGCGGCGAGTCAAAATGGGCAAGTCTCTTAATGTGTGGCCCCTGTTCACCTAGCAGTAAATAGGTACAGGATGTAACTCGAGGGGTTGTGGCTTCGCTTTCCCGGTGTGTGGAATGTGGTGTGGTCTCAGTCCTACCCGAAGATCGGTCTATGAGTTCTGACCTCGCTCTGTAACGGGGAAGACTGGCTGGGTGACCAGCAGACGACCGAGGTGAAGGTGAATCACACACACACACACACACACACACACACACACACACACACACACACACACAACGTAGTGTAGTGGTTAGCACATTCGGCTTACAACCAAGAGGACCCGGGTTCGAGTCCCGGGAGCGGCAAGGCAAATGGGCGAGCCTCTCAATGTGTAGCCTCTGTTCACCTGGCAGCAAGTATATGTACGGGATGTAACTCGAGGGGTTGTGGCCTTACTTTCCTGGTGTATGGTGTGTGATGTGGTCTCAGTCCTACCCAAAGATCGGTCAGTTAGAGCTTTGAGCTCTTTCCGTAGGGGAAAGGCTGGCTGGGTGACCAGCAGACGACCATGGTGAATAAAACACACACACACACACACACACACACACACACACACACACACACACACACACACACATCATGGACCATATTCTGAAACATTTCTGGTCGCATCTCGATTACTTACTTTCAAGTCTCTACATCGTCGAAATTACACAAGTTTTTAAGCTTTCTTTATGATTCCAGTGACAGATAAAACAAATTCTACTTTACTGAGAGGAGAAACACTTGAAAACTCCGACCATTTATCTTTGTGGCTTTTGAAAATAGTCGTGGTGAGAAAGCAAGGTGTTTCTGTATAAGGGTCATAACAACACTTAAGATTCTATAGTGATACACATAAAGAAAATTCTACAATATGAACAAGAAAACTCTTGAAAACTAGACTATAATAATGATATCAATGTTTTTTTTTTCATGTAATCGTGATGAGAGAGCAAAATGTTTCTGAATACTAGTCCATAACAGATCACCACCACCAACACCGGCACCAGGCACACACCAGTGTTGGGTGAGGCGCCTGTGTGCTGCGCCGCACCACTTGAGGGCACAAGGAGCGTCTCAATAAGGCGGCGTCCCGGGCAGCGCGCGACCAACACACAATCATAGCCATTGTTTGCCTATCAGCCTCACAGATGAAAAAAGTAAAAAGCATTCCTTTCACCCATGAAGGTCGGGAAATGCTTTCATCCTCTTCCTTGGCATTTCATGTTTTTTGGTGCAAGGATAGGTGCAAAAAGTAAAGTGCATTCACTGCCCCGCCCTCTCTCTCTCTCTCTCTCTCTCTCTCTCTCTCTCTCTCTCTCTCTCTCTCTCTCTCTCAGTATCTAGATCCTCCCTCACCATCGAGAGCAGTAATACATACATTTTACTTGTATTGTGGTCTAATGCTGTGGCTTGTTTCTGTGTGCTGTACAGTACAGTAGTGCAATTACATTAGTCAGGAAGTGATGATATGCTGCTCTTTGAAAATCTCTCTCTCTCTCTCTCTCTGCAACGTGCCTTGGTATGTTATACACACATCATATATAATAAAAAATTTTCCTGTTTGAAGAAGTAATTTGTCTACAGTATTACTATTTGCAAGGAAGGACGATACTTCATGGGTAACACAACAGTAACAGTGGTAGTGGTGGTGGTGGTGCTACGAAGTCTGAGCAGGAATGAGGAACCTGATACTCTTCCACAACGATGAGTATGAGGCTTGGGGATGCGTGGTGGTGGTGCTGCGTCCGTGCGAGCGAGCGAGAGAGGACGGTGAGCCGGGAGGGAAGGAAGGACAGAGAGAAAGAGTGTGAGCGGGACAGGGAAGCTGGCTGGCTGGTCCACCAAATCCTCAGAAGTCGTCGTGGGAGAATGCAAAGTGAGGAGATTAGAAGATAGAGGGAGGAGAAGGAAAGAGAGAGAATTCGCAAGGAAGGGGAAGAAAGACACGCTCTGGTAATGGACGATATGAAAAGATTGCACAGAAAAGGGAAATGGCAAGGCGAAGATGGAAGAGGAAGGGATTGGGGGAGAACAGCGGGAAGCGTGGGTGGGGAGAGGGTGGCGGTGGTGGTGGGGGAGTGAAGTGTGGATCTCTCTCCCTCTCTCCCTTACTACCTACATCCCCGCCCTCTCCCTATCAACGAACCTCTCTCTCTCTCTCTCTCTCTCTCTCTCTCTCTCCATCTGCGGGAGACGGACCGAGGCTGACCTTCCACCCTCGGCCGCCGCAGTGGATCACCTTCCCAGTAGATCATTTCGCCTGCTCCCCGCAATCAATAACTATTTAGCAAGATATCTCTGCCCACAATCATCTACTTACACGTTCAAGAATTTTAGCATGAAGGCCTGTGTCTCTCTCTCTCTCTCTCTCTCTCTCTCTCTCTCTCTCTCTCTCTCTCCACTATTTTCAAAAGCCATAGATGATGGTCCAGTTTCCTACGTGTGTTTCTCTTGATAGTAATGCAGAAATTTTGTTAATCTGTCGGTAAAGCTTTAAAAACACGTGTAACGTCTTTTGAAAGTAGTCACAGTGGAGGTGCTGGGCAGAAATGTTTCAGAATGTGGTTATGAATGCCACCATACCCTTGTCACCCATTTAGGAAACCGCAGATATACGCTCACTTTTTTTAAATAATAAGCAACGGTTGCTAATTATGTTACGGCTCGATCCTTGTTGATAGTTTTAGAGATCGCCACTCAAGCAAGGTCCGGCTCGCCACAGATCTCTCGTCTCCACCTTATTTACTGTTTTCTGCGCCTTCCGTTACACCCGCCACTCGCATGTCTTCCCTTACTGCATCCATAAATCTTCCCTATGGTCTTCTTCCTGCCTGGCTGATCCAATCTCCTCCTTCCTTCATCACTACATATATTCAAATTGACTTATGTAGCTACACTGGTCCAAATAATCAAGTATCCTCATAAGTAAAGTGTCATGCATTCACCCACGTGCGTAGTACATCACTCCTCGCTTGACCGCGACCACCACCACCACCACCATGACCACCACTCCCTCCTAAATCAGCCAAGCATGCATCCTCTAACTGACAACAATAATGAGTAACCTGTTCTTCTCTTATGTTACGTTCTTACGTGATGTTCTCTTTCCTTTCATACCAAGCTTGCCTAATATTTATATGCACACACACGCAACTCCATCACAAACAAATTTCACCTCTTACCCATTTCTCACCCTTCCCTCTCGTTACGTCTACGTCTTTATTTCCAATCCACTGTCCCCACCCACACGACGCTCCTGCCTCCTTTCCCTTCTCCCTTCTCCCAGCAGCTTGCCATCCGCGTGCCCTGGGGGGAAAGAATGGGAGGGGCGGAGAGAGGCGGGGCCAGGCTGGGAGGCGAGCGTCGGATGGGTAACTTTAGGGGGGTGGCAGGGATAGCAGGAGGCACAGAGGAGAGGCAGTAGGGGAGGGTACGGTGGTGTGGTGGTGGTCTGATGTGGGTGGATGTGGTTAGTGTGTGTGTGTGTGTGTGTGTGTGAGCATTAGTATTACTGGCTTACATGTTTTGTATGTTGGTTTCAGTGCTTTGTTGTGTTGGCTTATCGAGGGAGTGGTTCTGTTTGGGTTATTTTGAGAGAGAGAGAGAGAGAGAGAGAGAGAGAGAGAGAGAGAGAGAGAGAGAGAGAGAGAGAGATTCTCAGGTTCTCAGTACGCTCTCATTTCACTGCACGAAGTAAACTGACATAAGAGAAGCACACTGATATAGTATGGAAGAAGAGCAGAGGTGAAATCTGTAGGTAATGTCGATGGTGGGGAGAGAGTATACGTGTAGAAAAGATGCTCGTTGGTATTGTAGTGTGGGTGTGGCTACGTGTATGGTAGTGCAGTTGGGAGTGGCTATATATGTACCCAAAGAAACACCAAGAGATGAAATACGACAGAACAAAGAGGAATATGAGATGATAATAGAAGGAGGAAAGAGGGTAAAATGAATAAATGAAGGAGGAAGAAGATAAACATGAAAGCAGGGAGCAAGATCACAATAAACTATTACAACCTGGTTGATAAGAGACAAGGAGACCACCGAGGAGAGATTAGGAATGCAAAAAGATAGTGCATCATTTGACCAATAGTCTGAAACACTGCTCTCTTACCACAACAATTTTCTAAGGCCACGGAGATGATAAGCAAGATTCTCAAAAGCGTTTCTCCTGTTAATACTGTTTAGAAATCTCGTTAGTCACTATAATCATAAAAAGAGCCATCAAACCTGTGTAGCTTCAATAAAAGGCCTTTTGAATGTAGTAGAGATGCGCCATCGAAATGTTTCAGAATATAGTCCTGCTTGTATGATGAAACGCTCTATAATGTGGCCTTTTTCAAAGACCACAGAGATGATTAGACGGGTTCTCATGAGTGTTCCTTCTGTTATAGTGTATGAATAACGTTAATCTGTCACTGGAATAATGAAGAAAAAGTACCCTTTAAGCTTCTGTAACTTCAATAAAAGGCCTTTTTAATGCAGTGGAGGTGCAGAACAAAATTATTTTGGAATAAGACTGAAGGTGTTCATGAAGCTGTAACAGAAGGTTCCGTCCAGAATTGAGAAGCTTCATATACTTTAATTACTTTTATCGAGTTGATTGAACATTTAAAATTTTGTTCAAGTATATAACCATTACAACTCATACATCCTTCACCATGATACCCAGGTTCTAGGTGGTTACACCTAAGATAAGCTTGGGTAGTGTTATGGGCCCTAATATGGGTACCACTATGAATAAAATCGCTTGCGCCACTAATGCATGGGTGGAAGTTGAACAGCGCTTCCCATACTCTTTAAGTTACCTACAGGCGCTATAGGCCATACCATAAAAAAGAAAAAAATGGTGTCTGATAACAAGATATGTTCTATTATATGGTATGTAGACATAAGTAGGGAGGATGAAAGGGATGATTATTGAACTATAGTGTGTTCTTCGTTGAATATATTCACGAAGACTATTGATACAACGCATTACAAGAAAGAGAGAGAGAGAGAGAGAGAGAGAGAGAGAGAGAGAGAGAGAGAGAGAGAGAGAGAGAGAGAGAGAGAGAGAGAGAGAGAGAGAGAGAGAGAGAGAGAGAGAGAGATGCACTTCCACAGAATTTAAGTCCTCACATTTCCTAAAAAGTTGTTCATTTATGTCACCTGCCATAAGTAAACCTCGTGGAAAAAAAAAAAAAGGAAACGGTAAACAACTGGTAGAAGAAGATGAAGAAGATGAAGAAGAAGAAGAAGAAGAGGAGGAGGAGGAGGAGGAGGAGGAGGAGGAGGAGGAGGAGGAGGAGGAGGAGGAAGAAGAAGAAGAAGAAGAAGAAGAAGAAGAAGAAGAAGAAGATAAAAAGATGAAGTTGAAGGCAAAAATGAGTGCAAGTTAATGATATCACGATATCCTATATAGTAGTGACATTTCTACGCATTCTGTAGTTATAGTTACGATACCTCTTCCTTGCTTAAATTTCTTTCCTCCTTCATCCTTTTTATTTCCTCTCCTTTCCCTCTTCCCTCTTCCACTCTCTATTTGCTCTCTCGCTTCCTCTTTCTTTCGTCTCACATCTCTTCTACATACCTTTCTTACCCTTCACCTATCCTCCCTCACCTTTCTCCTCCTACACTCCCCAAATACTATTTTGTTCTCTTCCTTCTCATATATTTCCCTCCTTTACCCATCTTTTAACCCTTCCCTTTCTCTTACATTATGCTATCATGCTTTCCTCCTTCCCGCGTTTCTCATCTCCTCTCTTTCTTACCATTCCTCTATCCTTTTTTCCTCTCCATTTCTACAACACCTCTTGTCCTGCGTCATCGCCGCTTTGTCTTACCTCTGCCGTTCTTGTCTGGCTTGGCGTCTCCTCTGCCTGGTATTCTTACGTCTATGCACCACCTGTTGAGACAGAGGAAGTATTGTCAAGCGTTTCGTATTCTCAAACACTTCTGTGCTTAACCTCCACTATTTCAAAAGGGTTTTATCTAAATATATTCTAGCTTTTAAGGTGTTTTTACGGTTCTAGGGACAGATTGACAAGATATCTACATTACTAACTGGAAAACGCTCTTGAAAAACCTCACCAGCCATCTTTGCGGCCTCCTAAATAGCGTTTCTCTACATCTATCAAAATTGTGATGAAAGTTGCAAACGAGTGTTTCCTTGATGGTATTGTTGGTTTGGTATATAGTGCTTTGTCTGTTGTCGAGGTAGAAAGGAAATACATTGAATAAGTTATAGTGAAAGTTGCATGGGGTCTTCTAGAATGCGTTCGTGTTTCTGTTGATAGTTTGGTAAGGCTACAGCTTTGTCCTATTACTGTGTCCACCCGCTTCGTGTTAATGTAGGCAGCAAGGAGGATTGAACGGGCTATACTAAAAGGTATATGCAGGGTCTTCATGAGTGTTTTCTGACTGTGTTCATAGAGCGATAAAACAACTTTCTTATCCGTATCACCACATGTCAATATAGGAAGCATCGATTTAACAAGGTAGTATGACGAAAGGCACAGGAATTTTCACTAATGCATTTCTATTCTACGTTAACAGTTTTATTAAGATAACTATGCTTTCTTTTCTATGTCCACCCATCACATGTCAATATAGAGAGCAAGGGAGGATTCGTATTCTCAAACGTTTCGGCGTCTTTTATTGGTAACATTTAAAAAGCCACTTTCTCTGATAAAATAGATAAATGATACATGATAAAATAGAATAATAGAAAAAAGAGAGTATAGAATAAGATACTAATTAAGTACTAAGCAGATCGTTACAATGTGTTGAAATGAATTTAGTTTGATAAGTGTCTTGATACTCTCATATCGAAATAACTTTGTATATGTGGTGGCATTCTCGATTTTTTTTTTTTTTTTTTTTTTTTACGTAGGGAAGAGAGCCAGCCAAGGGCAAAAAAAGAAAGATTAAAATAAAAGGCCCACTTGAATGCTGGATCTCTAAAAAGTGTAAAAGCGTCAGCCAAAGTTGGGGAGCAAATGCCTCGATACCTCCCTCTTAAAAGAAGACAAGTAGTAGGAATTTGGAAATACAGATGCAAGGAGGGAGTTCCACAGTTCACCAGTGAAAGGGATGAATGATTGAGAGTACTCGTTAACTCTTGCGTTAGAGAGTTGGACAGAATAGGGATGAGAGGAAGAAGAAAGCCTTGTGCAGCGAGGCCGCAGGAGGAGGGGAAGCATGCAGTTAGCAAGATCAGTAGAACAGTTAGCATGAAAATAGCGATAAAAGATAGAAAGAGATGCAACATTCCTGCGGTGAGAAAAAGGCTGAAGACAGTTAGTCGGAGGAGGGAAGTTGATGAGACGAAGAGCTTTTGATTCCACCCTATCTAGTAAAACTGTGTGACTGGAACCCCCAAACATGCGAAGAGTACTCCATACAGGGACGGATAAGGCCCTTATACAGAGTAAGCAGTTGGAGGGCGAGAAAACTGGCGGAGACGCCTCAGAACACCTAACTTCATAGAAGCTGTTTTAGCAAGAGATGAGATGTGAAGTTTCCAGTTAAGATTATGAGCAAAGGACAGACCGAGGATATTCATTGTGGAAGAGGGAGACAGTTGAGTGTCATTGAAGAAGAGGGATAGTTGTCTGGAAGGTTGTGTCGAGTTGATAGATGGAGGAATTGAGTTTTGAGGCATTCAAAACTACAAGATTTTATCTGCCTCAATCGGAAATCTTAGAAAGATCATGCGTTCTGCGGCGTCCCTGGGTGATCTGTTGACTTCCTGAAGGGTTGGTCGTCTCTGAAAGAACGTGGAAAGATGTAGGGTGGTATCATCAGCGTAGGAGTGGATAGGGCAAGAAGTTTGGTTAAGAAGGTCATTAATGAATAATAGAAAGAGAGTGGGGTGACAGGACAGAACCCTGAGGAACACCACTATTAATAGGTTTAGGAGAAGAACAGTGGCCGCCTACCACAGCAGCAATAGAGCGGTCGGAAAGGAAACTTGAGATAAAGTTGCAGAGAGAAGGATAGAAGCCGTAAGAGGGCAGTTTTGAAATCAAAGCTTTATGCCAGACTCTATCAAAAGCTTTTGATATGTCTAACGCTACAGCAAAAGTTTCACCGAAATCTCTAAAAGAGGATGACCAAGACTCAGTAAGGAAAGCCAGAAGATCACCAGTAGAGCGACCTTGACGGAAGCCATACTGGCGATCAGACAGAAGATTGTGAAGTGACAGATGTTTGAGAATCTTCCTATTCAGGATAGATTCAAAAACTTTAGACAAGCAAGAGATTAAAGCTATAGGACGGTAGTTTGAGGGGTTAGAACGGTCACCCTTTTAGGAACAGGCTGAATGTAGGCGAACTTCCAGCAGGAAGGAAAGGTAGAAGTCGATAGACAAAGTTGGAAGAGTTTGGCCAGGCAAGGTGCAAGCACAGAAGCACAGTTTTTGAGAACAATAGGAACCCCATCAGGCCATAAGCGAGGGCATGGAAAACATCATTACGAAGAATTTTGATTGTAGACATGAAATAGTCAGAGGGAGGAGGAGAGGGAGGACAAGCCCAGAATCGTCCAAGGTGGAGTTGTGAGCAAAGGTTTGAGAAAAGAGTTCAGCTTTAGAGACAGAAGAGATGGCAGTGGTGCCATCAGGATGAAATAAAGGAGGAAAGATGAAGAAGTGAAGTTATTTGAGATGTTTTTGGCTAGATGCCAGAAGTCACGAGGAGAGTTTGAGTTTGAAAGATTTTGACATTTTCTATTTATGAAAGAGTGTTTGGCAAGTTGAAGAACAGACTTGGCATGATTCCGGGCAGAGATATAAAGTGCATGAGATTCAGGAGATGGAAGGCTCAAGTACCTTTTGTGGGCAACCTCTCTATCATGTATAGCACGAGAACAGGCTGAGTTAAACCAAGGTTTAGAAGGTTTAGGCTGAGATAAAGAATGAGGAATGTACGCCTCCATGCCAGACACTATCACCTCTGTTATGCGCTCAGCACAAAGAGATGGGTCTCTGACAAGGAAGCAGTAATCATTCCAGGGAAAATCAGCATAATACCTCCTCAGGTCCTCCTAACTGGCAGAGGCAAAACGCCAGAGGCACCTTCGCTTTGGGGATCCTGTGGAGGGATTGGAGAAATAGGACATCATCTGTAAAATAATGAAGTGCAGAAACACACACACACACACACACACACACACACACACACACACACACACACACACTCTCTCTCTCTCTCTCTCTCTCTCTCTCTCTCTCTCTCTCTCTCTCTCTCTCTCTCTCTTCTTCTTCTTCTTCTTCTTCTTCTTCTTCTTCTTCTTCTTCTTCCTTTCGCTTGTGTTGGTTTTTTAGTTC